>NC_035171.2:9464872-9764872 GCF_001659605.2 Manihot esculenta
TTTATAAAGTATTTGATTTTTCTTTTTAAATTCAAATCAAGTGGATGCAAATATGTAATAAAAATATTTTTTATAATTTAAAAATGAAATAAATAATATTTTATTTAATAATGAAAAAAGGATGATGATTGGTCAGTGGGGCTTCAATTACTGTTGGTCATAAGAATCTCAAACATGTAATAATAATAGATTAGTGTAATTAATCCACAGGATTTGACAAGGACACACTACTCAATAATGTAATGTAATTTAATTTAATTATTACTTTTTGGAAAATTTAACGTGAGATAATGCTAATCATCATCACCTACCTATCGGCTATACATATACTATGTATAGAATTATTTTATAAATTAATTGTATAATTTAATTATACTTCCACGTGGAAGTCATGTATCTAGGTCAACATATAAAAATAATTTTTTTATTGGATGGATGTGCCAACAGTACTGTAATATGAATAAAAATAGAAATAGAAATAGTGCAATTTAGTGGAGAAGTAATTAGCTAGAGAGAGAAAAGCAGGAGAAGAAAAAAAAAAAAAAGGAGAAAAGTCGTGCTGATCGCATGGTAATCTTATGTTCAAGGTGCCTTATAAAATGCAATAGACTTTGCATTGTTAAAAAAAAATAGAAAAATCCTAATTTTTTTATAAATTAAAAAAGATATAGCCAGCAGCGAAGTTTTCTTTGGTAGAGCACCGACTGCGGCGCTGCGGTACCACCGACTACGCCGCTGTGACACCTTCATCCCCTTTAAAATATTTTTCGATCGCTGGTACGGCACGTGCACCTTATCGTACCTTTCTTCCGCCTTGAATATAGCTATTATAATTACAATAAAAAAATTTATATTGTGTTTCTTACAATACCCTTCATTTATATAACTATTAAATTATAAATCTTACAATTAATAAATTTTATTTTTCAATTAAATAAAATTACATTTCAACTTTAATAAATAAATTAACATTTTAAAAATAAACTATCCTATAATTTAAAACGATAAAAAGAAAATTAGACCAATATTTATGGAAAAAAGTGAATATTATTTTATTTTTTATCGAAAATAGATTTACATCCTCATGACCCAAAATAAGAAAAATTTTAAAATATAAATATTATATATATAATAATTTTATTATGAATATGTAATGATGAGTTCTATATGAATTTTATTACAATCAATAATTCAAATATATTCATTAATGGTATCAAATAAATTCTCTTCAAATAAGCAGAAGTAAATAAATTATCAAGCCTTATATATCACGCCGCATTAGAAAAAAAAGACCGTTAATTAAAATTCTAAAATTAATTTTTTAGAATCTTTTAATTATTAATCTTTTAATTTTTTATATAACTATTAAATTATTAATCTTTTAATTTTTGCACAGTTATAATCAATATCTAAAATTAATTTTTTATTAGTCACATATCATATTTATGTAGATTTGTTTATAATTTTTAATTTCATATTATTAACTTTATTAATTTTAATTAAGAGTAATCTAAATGCTCTTTACTCCTTAGAACCCAAATTACTAAAATTTAATTCTCAAAATTATAAAACCTCTTTTAAAATTTATAAATTTATAAAATTAATCTCTAAACTTGACAATTACCAATCATTATCTATGCATGCATGACTCATGACTCATGAGCTTATTTGACTTTTTTAATAAAGTCAAATTATTATTTATACACATATAATTCACTATTCATAAACTTATTTGATTTTCTTAATAAATAGAGATTACGATACGATCGAAAAATGGTATAAATTTAAAAATTTACTGAATGAATTAATAATTTTTATACATGTATTATGATTAAAATTAATTTTACATATTAATTACAATCGTGTTAAAATTAAAGAATGAAATTTATTATTTAAAATTAAAAAATAAGGCTGTAATTATAGAAAAGTGAAAAGAATTTTTTTAAATATTAAAATTATTTTTAAATAAGGAAAGGGTGCATAGAATATTGATAGGCTGTGGGATTCAAGTAACATTTAGAGCCGGCCAAAATTGACTTTAGCTTGTCGGCCAAGTCTTGAATTAGGTTTTTT
Organism: Manihot esculenta; assembly: GCF_001659605.2. Classification (NCBI taxonomy): domain Eukaryota; kingdom Viridiplantae; phylum Streptophyta; class Magnoliopsida; order Malpighiales; family Euphorbiaceae; genus Manihot; species Manihot esculenta. The sequence continues at coordinate 9,466,946 of NC_035171.2, forward strand.
TTTTTTTTTCAAAATTAATAAATTAGGTACATTAATAAATAATTAGATCTGAATTAAAATGTAAATCCATAAAAATGACAATATGGTCTTATTTGAACACCACAGAAAATTTGAGGAGCTTTTTAGAAAAAAAAAATTGTCATTGTAATTTATTAATTATTATTCAGCTATTAATTATTATTTGATTTATTAAATTTTATTAAATAAGAAGAAATAAAAGATGAATGTATGGTATGACCGTGGATACACTACTAGACAATTAATGTGTGTCTCACACCTCCACATGATCCATTGTCCAACACTCCATTTAAATATTAGATCTTTAAATGAAAAAAAAATATTTATTTATGGAAAATAAAGTTACTTTCTATCGATTAATTTAATTTTTTAAGGGAAATTTTTAAAAGAATTATTTATATTATTTGTGAACAAAATTTTGTATTTATATAAAATTTATAATCTCAATATAGTAATGTATATAAATACAATAATTTTTAAATTATTATTATTAATTTATAATTATAATTTAAATATATAAATAGTCGGTTATAATTGTGATTTTATATTTATTTTTATAATGGTAAATATGTTTTTTATTTTGAAAAATTAGAAAAGAGAAAATTGAATTATGATTGAGACAAGACAACAAAATAAAGATCTTAATTTGAATGCAATTTCTATAATATATATTGTCCCCTTCTTTATTTGGTCTAAATTGGACTTAGAAATTACAATAAAATATGATGTTTTTGTAGAAAATAAATGTTTAGTTATATGCTTTATTGAATTCTTAACACTAATTTGTTTGTTTTTTAGCAAGGAAAGGGACACCATGTGCATTCTTTTCTTTAATTTAATTATTTTTAAAAAAATATATAAATTTTTTTTTATAATTTTATTAATTTTTTACTTTACAAATTTTAATTTAATTTTGAATTACAATAACATCTGTGTGACATGAGTTATATATTAATTTAAGATCTAAAAATTATCGTTATTTATAGATTACACGATACATGAAATACGTTTTTAACATAAAATTAAACTATATTTTAAAGTGAAGCATAGATTTTGAAATAAAAAATCGATTAAACAGTAAATTTTTTTTATTTTTATTATTTTTAAAATGTAATATATTTTTTAAAAGTAAATTTAAGTAATAGGTTTTTAAATTAAGAAACACTACGGTTAGTGGATTCCAATAATTATAATTACTTTAACTTTCAAATTTAATCAAATACCTTGTAAATATTAGAAAAATATTATTTTTTTTAACAAAAAAATTTTGCTTGAAGTATATGAAGCCCAATTTCTTTTCATTTAAAAGGATTTCAGTGATGACCTAGTATATTTATTTAATCATTCACACCATATAAATGAAAAAATTTTAGAATAATTAAATATATAATGAAAAAGCTCCAATTTTCTATCTTTTTAGAGTTTCATTTGAAAACATTGATCTTTTATAATTCAAATAATATATAATTTTAATTATTTTTAAATAAAATTATTATAAAGTAAAAGGGTTGAATTCTTTTATTTGAAATTAAAAAATTAATTAAATTAAATTTTTATAAAGAATTTTTAAAAAAATACTATGTAGTTTCTGTATTATAAAAAAATACATTAATTAATATAGTAATTTTAAAAATATATTAAAATATTTATAAAATTTTAAAAATTTACTAATTAGTGTATTTATTAATTTAAAAAATAAATATTATATAAAAATTTAAAATATTATTTATATAAAATGACTAAATAATATAATTTTTTATAAATTTAAGAGATTAATTAATAAATTTTTTATATTATAGAATTAAATAGTAAAGTATTTTCTTAATGATTAAAATTAAAAGATAAATTAGTAAATTTTTTTATAAAAATATAAATAATAAATTTCTCAATTTTTTATTCTAAGTGTCTCTCATATGTAAAAAAACAAAAGAAAGGCCATTTCACTTCTGAAAGAAACCACAGAATAATGAAATTTGTATTATTTAAAAAGAATTAGATTCTTTTATTATAATTAATAAAAAATAATTAATTAAATTGAATTTTATAAAATTTTTATTTTAAAAATATAAAAGCAAGAAAAAGATTAATATCAACTTAGTTCAATAAATAAAAACATATCACGTATCTGAAAGATTTTAGATTCGAGTATCTGTATTTCTAATTTTTTATTAAAAAAAAAAAGAAACTATAGAATAATGGATGCATAATGCAGAATAATATAATAATACATAACGTGGAAAATGATTCAAAACGTGACTAGAAAGAAAAGCTTCTCATAGCCATAGCCATGGCCATGTCCCAACAAAGACCTCATCAAATCAATTACCATAGGTAGGACCCATCATTCAAAAGTCTTTTTCTTTTGTTTGGAAAAAGTAGACCTAAAAGACAAAGAAAAATTACTACACAAAGAATACCCAAATGGAAGCATTCTAATCTATACATGTACATGTGACATCCATTGTTTATTGCTCTTTTGGTGGGCGCTTGACTTTGACAAAATTGTTCTTCTCAACCGACAACCTCTTTCTCTCTCTCTCTTTCTCTTTGCTTTATATACACCAAATTCATGCCAAGCTCCTCCATATCTATTCTCACTTTCCATGCAATTTCTTCTTCTTCTAAACGAGTAGACAGACACCTCCAGCTTTGCTTATATATTCTTTCATCATTTGGGTTCTTCTTCTTCAAAAGATTTTAATATTTCTCCGACAACACACCTCTGAGAGGATAAGGAACAGGAGTTTGGTCTTGGGTTTTGCTTCAATTTCTGTTACAACATGAAGAAGACTAGCTCGACTTCGGCGGCGTCTATGGATTATTCTCCTTCATGGGTCGACACTTCTTTGGATCTTAATATTAATCCTCGACGTCCTAACGATCATGCTCTTGTACAAGAAAGATTAGGCTTGGCCAATTTTATGGAGTTTGGGAAGAAGATCTCAGTCAAAGAAGAGGTTAGATATCAATTTCCTGCTAATTTTGGTTATAAATCATGGTTTTATGATTTGGGTTAGGCCCAAAACAAGCTCTAAATCTGATTAGAATCACTTTGTTTTTCTTGGGTTGTGTGTTTAATTGATTTCAGACTGGAGCTTTGGTGGAGGAATTGAACCGAGTGAGCGCAGAAAACAAGAAGCTGACAGAAATGTTAACCGTGATGTGTGAAAATTATAATGCTTTGAAAAGCCAGTTAATGGATTACATGAACAAGAATCAAGACAAGGAACTTAGCCCATCAAGAAAAAGGAAATCCGAGAGCAGCAACAACAACAATAATGATAATACAATTGTAATGAATGGGAATTCTGAGAGCAGCTCAACTGATGAAGAATCATGCAAGAAACCAAGGGAACAAGTAATCAAAGCAAAGATTTCCAGAACTTATGTTAGAACAGAAGCAAATGATACAAGCTTAGTAAGTCCCTTCATTAATCAACAGCCTTGTTTTTGTACATAAATTTCAAGTTCTGGGTTCCATGTTTCTTACAGATTCCAGAAATTTTAACTTGTCGCAGGTTGTCAAAGATGGATATCAATGGAGGAAATATGGCCAAAAGGTCACAAGAGATAATCCTTCTCCAAGAGCCTACTTCAAATGCTCTTTTGCTCCTAGCTGCCCTGTCAAGAAGAAGGTATAATTGGACATGTGATTATATTGGGTACTGAACATTTTCCCGGAAAATGAATTTGTAACACATAAAATAACTCCATGAACTGTTGCTGTTCAGGTTCAAAGAAGCATTGAAGATCAATCTGTGCTAGTAGCAACTTATGAAGGAGAGCACAATCATCCACATCCCTCACAAATGGAGGCAACATCAGCTGCAACTCGTAGTTTGAACCTTGGTTCAGTACCCTGCTCAGCCACACTTGGCTCTTCTGGGCCAACCATCACTCTTGATCTCACAAAATCTAACAAGTCCAACAATGAACCCAGAAGCTCAAAATCAAGAGTAGAGACTCCGGAGGCCCAGCAGTTGTTGGTGGAACAGATGGCTTCTTCCTTGACAAAAGATCCCAATTTCACAGCAGCACTAGCAGCAGCTATTTCTGGAAGAATGTTGCAGAAGAATCACACAGAAAAGTGGTGATTTGATTGTTAGTATCTATTTTAGATGATAATCATTTTGAGTTTAATCAAATCTTGTGAGCTCCAATTAGATCCCATTTTGAAGTTTGCATCTGCAATGTATTTGTAAATACAACATCAAACAAGGAAAAGGAGAAAAAGGGAGAGGATGGATTTTCAGAATTTTGCTTTCAGTCTCTGTTCCCTTAGAACAATCTATTTTCATCCGTCTAAATAATTTTTTTTTTTACTTGTAAAAAATATTTACTAGTGTTTGAGCTAACCGTATATATTCCACGCAATGTATTTGAGAGTTTAGACAACACTAATTTTACAGCGATTATAAAATTATTATCTCAATACTATTAAAATTATAATTTGATGAGTAATTAAAAAAGATTATAAAAAAAATTTATTTTTTACCATATATATAATCACATATTTTAATAAAATATATTTTATATTTAATAAAATTATAATTTTAATAGCATTTTTTTATCTGTTATAAAAAAAAGTAAATCGATGTCTTATTCTTAGTAATGGAGGTATATATAACAGTTTTTAAATTGTTATTATCGGACATGTGACTACAACTAAAATATATAAGATAATAATTTATTCAAACTCATCAAATAAATAAAATTAAGTTAATTAAAACTTAAATCAAACATCATATAAATAAGATATTTATTATTGGTATGTGTTGTAATTTAGAGAAGAAACAGAAATTTGAATAAAACAAAAGATGATGAATGTGAAGGTGAAGATGTCGATCTACATCCCTAATTGCAAGTAAAGAGTGGATATCCAGTTATAGAAAGAATATCAGAGTGAGTTAGTAGAGATGCAATTGTGTTCACCAAGTCCAAAATAGCTGTCCTAAATTGACTTGAAGGAGTTTAGTTGCCCAATGACTGCTCACTTGCTTTGCTTAGGTACATTGCTTGGACCACCACATTGACCTTCTAGGCTGTTGAACTTTATTTCAAAGCTTGTGTACACAAATTATATATATACACTCTAGTAACTAATTAGTATTTGTCTCCTATAATAAATAATAATTAATTTTTTAAGTATTTAATTCTAATTTTTTTTATCACTGATTTAGGATATTTAGTAAATATAAATTTGAAATTAATTTTTCATTAAAAAAGTAACGAAATTTTTTTAAAAAATTATAATGTTAAATACTTGGTAAAAATGAATAATTTATTCGTATAATTATAAAAGTAAAAGTATTGTTAATATTTGAAAGGAGGAAAGCATTTGGGGAATGCAGGCACTGAAGCGGAAAGTAAAATATTCATTTCACACGGCTGCGAAGAAAGTGGTTGGGATTGAGAAGACATGAGAATTTGAATGTTGTGCATCTTAGTCAAATATAACCTCCTATCTTGACTTCTCAAGGTTCTTTTTTGACTTTTGAAGCTTAAGGCTCCACTACCGTCTGTCTTTGGAACCATTGCCAAAATTAATTAATAAAAAATATTTATTTAATTAAAAAAGTTTATATTATTTTAAAAAAAAATTGCAGTATAAAAACTTTTTTAAATTAAAATTAAACAATAAAAGTTAAATTATTTTATTAAAAAAATATTTTTCTGCTCAAAGTCTTGTTTACTTTGATTTAGTTAAACGCATATTAAATTATTTAATAAATAAATTTAAGTATAAATTATTCTAGGTCTACATAGGTAAACTTATGATATCATTAGGTTATGTCCATGCACTATATAATTAAAAAAAAAAATACACTATCTGATAATATTATAACGTTGAAATAATAATTTTCAGTAGAGTCAGAAAAACAAATTTTCAATTTTTAAATATTTATATCATATATTTTATCAGATTTTTAAAATGTAAAATTAAATTTTATCATGCTTGTCCTATAAAAGTGGGATGAAAAAATAATAATAATAAACATTCAACAAGACAAAAAGTCCCCTGACCAGCAATTATAAAATAATCACGATTAAATACTACCACTTACATATGAAAACATGACGTGTGAAGTTAATATAAAATTATAGAAATCAGATCCTACAGAGAAGATGCATTATTTTTTATGCACCTGAAATTCTCTGTTCAAAATATCAAAGATGGATCCAACACATAACAAGATTGAACTTCTTTTTGTTAGATATTGTCCTGTCCTGTCCTGTTCTTTTCCTGTAAAAAGATAGCACACAAGTCCAAGGAGTTGGGATGCAACAGATAACTAGTAGTTGTGCAGGCGGCAGCCAGCCATATCTCGGAGAATATTTATGCCGTAATCCGAAAGAACAAACACATGGTAAAGGTATGGGTTCATTTCAGGTGCAGAATCTATGCATGAATTAATACACACCACATATACAAGTAAACAAAAGTATGGAACATTGAAAAGTATTATTCAGACAACTGAGACTGAAACTTCTTGTCCCATACCTGTGCTTCCTAGCTGCAATAACTTCTTATTAAGTCTAAATTCTCATGTATGCATAGACCAAATCAATATCACAACAGATTTTTAAATTTTATTCTACGACTTGTGTTCTCTCTAGAAACTTTGATTCAGATTCAGAAGGCTGCAAAATCATGTGAACCCATCTATGCAAAAAACATTTATTCTTACTAGAAAGGCTTATCTTACAAAAAGAAATTAGAGAATAAGTTGAATCAAGATGGCTATTACCAGAATAAAAAGAATCTCCTGGTTGATCGCTAGAGTAGCAACCTTCCCTTCAGATGTAAGGAAAGATGAGGATGCCCTGCACCTGAAGGCCTACCAAGAAGTGGCACCATAAAATATATAGACAAATTTTCTTTATGGGGTCCTCTGATTACGAGTGTTTATGGATTTTCTTGAGAAACTTTCAACGTATGCACTTAAACAAAGAAAACAATATTTTGTATAATACAGCCACGTCATTTCAAATAAGTAGTTACATACCAAAATGCAAAACACGGGGCTTGCAGAAACTTTCAGCAGTAGTGGTAACCATTTGTACAAAAACGCCAAGCACAGAATAACATCTAATCCAACGAGACCTAGTTATTTCAAGGAACTATAGGCATCCATATTTCTTGGAATTCCCATGTCAGTTGAATATGTAGGTTCTTTCTTTTCAGTCTTTAACTTAAGACTCTCATCCTTTTCCCTTGTTTCAGTACCAGTAAGACACTGCTGGAATCTGAAGCAACTGATGAGATGGTCATTTGTCAATCCAGCTGCTTGCATGAATGAATATATGACTGTTGGCCCTGCACTACGAAACCCTCTTTTTACTAGATCTTTACTTATGGCCTCTGCTTTTGGGGACTTGACTGGAACTTGACGGGAGTGTCTGAAATTATTAACTATGGGCTTATGGTTTACAAAGTTCCAGATATATTTGTCAAACGACCCAAACTCATCTATGACCTGCATAATCAATAAGAGTATGGGAGATCAGCTTTCTTTCTTTTTGGTGGGTACATTAGGAGTTGAAGATTATGGTCTATGCAGGTTTCCAACAAAATTACATTTACTCAAGAGGTCCTTTGCCAAAAATATGAAAGAAAACCACAGAAACAAAAATGGAAAAATAGTTTGTAATATAAATAGTAAAAGAAAAGGTCCAAGTCCCTACCTTGCACATTTGATGAGCATTTTCGATGATGGATCGTAGCTTTAGTTCCGACAGTAGTGAGCTGGCAGGACTTCCTGGCACAGCTATCTTTTTCTCATTTAGTTTTGAAACAGCAATTGGATCAAAATCCAAAAATACTTCCCTGTAGAAAGATAAACATCACTTCAAATCAAAGTGAAACCTATTAAAAATTTGAGCAATAAAATACTGTTTTAATTGTCAAAGATTGAGTATAGCAAGTATTCATCCTCATCAACGCGGCTCAAATCATATTACATCAGACTAAAAATTAACTAATACCTAAACATATGCCTTCTATTAAGAATGACAGGCCAAGTAAGTTCAGCCAAAGCGCCTGAGAGGCATAGCAATTCAAACAATTTCCTGCATGTTTAAAGGATAATTAGAATGAAGAAGCTACCAGATATATTATAGTTTAGAGGTTGATGCTCAAAAAGGTTAACTGAACATTGTCCTAAGACAACGTACTTGTCATTATGGACCTGCACTCCCCATTCTGTATCATGAAAAGTTGCATAGCATGGATCTGTGTGATGGAAAGAGGAAAAAGTTTAGTTAGCCAAAAATAGCAATTGAATCAAGTGTGAGATACCATGTAAATAAAGTAAAGCATGGACGAAATTTCCGAGCAAGAAAATATCCAAGGGCAAAGAGCTCCCTAACTGAATGTATCATAGTTTCAAGAAACCATCGGAGAAAATATCCAAGTAATGGAAGGACAACATCAACCATTATCCACCTAAATAAGATATTCCCAGGATTTTCTTATCAGAAAACTCATTGTAGGATTGGACTTACATATAGACCTTGTCCCTAGAGAATGACTAGAGAATAAGGATGGAGATGAGCACTCCAAATGCATGAGCATCTCCTACCTTTGATACTAATCAAGTCCATAAGTAGACAGAGCAAGTACATATGCAAAACAATGGTTTCACACAAACACAGTTGTCGAGAGATCACATAATATCCTCAAGACACAAACATCTTGCCATATTTTGAAATTTCGATATATGATATTCACTTGTTTCAAGATTATCCAAAATGTATTTATCAAAGACACTCTACTTTTTCTTCTTCCCTTTTATTCACACAACTGTATTACACTACAGCCTACACATATTTTTAGGTCAAATGCAACTTGCTCTCATGAATTTTGAAAGGAGCTTTACAAGCTATTAATTTGAAAACAAATACACAAGTGGAATCCACCTCTTCTCTGAAAACTAGCCCCTGTTTCAGAAACATAATAGGAGAATCCTGATCCTTTGCTCCAACTATTAGCAAAGATAATCAGTAATAATACAAGAGTTTGGATTCCTAACTTTCTGAAGCTCTCTCTTTCTTATAAAAAGAGCTTGCTTCTCAATTCTATCTTGTCTTACCGAAAGAGCTTGCTTATTATTAATTTATCCTGTATTGTCAGGTCAAAGAGGCCTTCCTTTTACGCAGGTGCCAAAACTAAAGCATACAAAGAAATAGCAGATTTCAATTCTTATTTCCCTCTTTCCATAAACAGCTTCAAAATAAGCATCACTAGGAAAGCTTCTTACTAACTAATATGTCAAGGTGGTTAACTCATGAGGTTAAATCTACTTCACCAGGAATACATGGATTCAGGAAGGAGATGTTAATAGTCTAAGAGGGTACTTGGTTTACTCCTTTCTTGTAGTTGATAGCTTATTAGCTCCCAAGCAGCTAATTTATGTGATTGGTAACATCATTTAAAAAGACAGCCATTAGCTGATAGGTACCTTCTCAGCCACCTTTTCAACCAGTTTTAATTTTAGAGCTTTTTCAGTTGATGAGACTTTTTTTTTTTTAACTATATTATCTTTCAGTATTTACTAATTATAAATTTTTCATATTAACAGAATTTTAATATATATTAATAAATTATTTATACTTATGAAATAAATATAAATATTATAAAAATAACTATATTAGTTATACTGTTTGTCGAATTCTCATATCGGTTTGAAATAGGGATAACGTGTTTTTCACGCTCCAATATAGTCCTGAGCGTGAGGGAAGTGTGTCGAATTTCCAAATTGATTTGGAAAAGGGATAATGCGCTGTAAGGGGCTTAGACGCTCCTCTTAAGCGAGTTCTTGGGGTGAGTTAGGTCTGCTCCAAATTTAAAAATATTTATTTATTTGTATATAATTAAAAATACATAATCACATAAAAAATAAATTTTATTTTAATAACAATCATGTTTTTGAATCTTATATATATTATAAAATTATTAGTTTTATGAGTATTTCAATAGTAAATAAATAAATTATATGATATAAACCTTTATTCGTCATTTTGCATATAAACAACAACAACTAGACATAGTTTACCAAACACTTCAAATGTTTCAATTGCAATTAGCAATCGGCTATCAATTATTATCTATCAGTTATTAACTATCATTTATATCCAACAGTTAAAAAAAATAGGCACTAAGTACAAAGTGAAGAGAACATGGGAAGAAGAAAGGAGATTAGAGCTATAACTAAACAAATTCTAAGTATTATCAATCAAACTCTGTTGCAAACAGCCATGAAAGTTGTTTCATATGGATATCATGGGTAAATTTCTTTTTCTTTTTCTATAGAGGGGTAAAAAGGTAGTGTTAGTTTTAACCTGAAACCTGCTATAGCAGGTTAGAATGAATTTTTGTGAAACAAAATTTTCAGTAACAAATTGAAGATGGGCGGAAAATAAAGTAATCTCAAAGTTGAGTGATGGTTAATACAAATTACCCAGATAACATGGGATAAAAACTTTCAATTAGTAAGTATTCCAACCGAGTATAATGCCCTTCCAACCTTGTGCTTAAGTGTTGAAGATAGAAGTATCTCCATGAAGCTTCAAAATTTATTTGATAAAACCTATTCAGCATGGATGCTTACCACTTATGGAAACACATAATTTTAAACTCAGAAGGGAGTTTTATCAGTTCTTTTCTGACAAAAGCACTCCCTGTGTTTAACTGCTTAAAGGACAACTTGAGGTCATGAACAACGATAACTTCATTTATCCTTAGAAGGCTTTCTTTTAATGAGGAAAAACAAATAGAGCATTGATTTGCCATATAACATCATCTGCAAGAAAGCCTATATGCTAAAGGTTGTATCCATCTTCCAATCTTCTCTAGACAACACTAGCTGACACAGATAGAACCCCCACCCCCTTTCCCACCAGCCATCCCCAACTGTTTATTCAGGATAAAACTGGGTAAGGGTTCAATAAGTTTGACTTTAATCCTATCAATATGTCATAAATAAAAGCATCCAACAAGAATGCTGACAACTTGAAAAAGGAAATTGATATGGCCCATCCGGAAATACCCGAAGGATGATCCATTGACCCACAGATGATTAGAGGATTCTCCTTATTACAAGAGGCCATGTCCAGCTTGGAGTGGTTGAAACAAGTGTACATAGAGTAAGACTGTTTGTCCAATGTCACTTGCACTCGCTCATTCGAACTCCAGTAACTCCAGTGTCAACCAGCTAAACGGACGTGCAGTAGACTTCTACCATGATAAGATTCATTCAACATAGAAACAGAGGATATCTGTACATATACGGAATCCTTTAGCCAGTAATCCTGGATTCCATGGAAAACAGACAACCAACCTTATCATCTTCCTGTGTACAAATAGGGTTTCATTAAACATCGGAGGTACACAATTCACAAAACTCAAAACATTCTACATTTCTCTTAAAAGCAATCAAGAGTTCTTTGACTGACTTGGCGCAGCCAACCACCTCATTGTTTCTATTTGCAGATTGGCAATTTGGTCAACCATTCAACAAAAGATTCAGGCGACATGAGAAGTCATACGTGTCACAGCTACACAAAGGAACTTAATAGTGACGGGGAGAGTGGATTCTAATGGCTAAGGCAACATCACAACTAGACTTTGAATCATAACTGCTTGCCAGCCAGTTACTTAAATTGTCATTCCAACATAAATACGGGGTTCCTATTTGTTCTTGTTTCTTCAATTTTCAAAAATTAGCATGAGTCTTCAGACCCACAAGGCAAACCACAATAAAGAAGAAACTTTAAATGATACCCTTTCCTACTCATTATTAAACATCTCAAAATAGCAGCAACCGCCACCATACATATTCCTAATCTTCAACATTCTTAAATCGCAAGAGAAAAGAAGAGACAAATCAACCGAGCAAATAACTAAGACAAGAACTTACCAGAACTGGGAGTAACCCAACCGCACCTTTTCTTAATTTCCAAGTGATCAGCTGCAGTCAGTGGTCCACTATTTCCGCTAACCACATTGCCACTCTCCACCGCCAAACAGTCATCACCACCGCCGGTTTTCGCCCCCGTATCAAATTTCGTCTCACACTGTTTTTTCCTAACCGCTCCATTCCTCCGTGCCGCCACCACCATTTTCCCGCTAGACCATGACCGTGACGAAAGCGAGGAAGACGAAGATGCCCGGCTGAAAGTCGAATCCGGCGAGGCGTCCGAGGAGCAAGACCCATTCATCGACTTCTGGCGCAAAACAGCCGACGCCACTTTCCCATGTTTCTTATCCTTAGACTCAGTGTCTTGCTGCTGCGGTTTCTCGACTTTCTTCACCGGCTTTTGCGGAGCCTTGTTCTCCGGTTCGGCAATGTCCATCGACCGGACACGCGGTGGGCCCGACATTGTCCGCTATCGTCTTTTGGATCCCGAAAATGCCCTAGGTAAAGTCTCAAATTCACTCTTCCAGTTGGAATATTTGATATCTCCGACGGAGACCGAGCGTTTGCAGTTGCATAAGTAAAGAGTAGGGTTGTGCTTGTAGCTGAGAGTGAGGTTGCGTTTGGGGAGCGAGAAAGTGGAGAGAAAACAAGGTATGGTGGTGGTAAATTAATGAGTGGGACTCTTTTTTCTTTTTTTTTTTTGGGTTTAAGAAAGCAACGAATTAGAAAAATACAGAGCGGTAGACAGCCAGTGAACAACTGCCACGTCAAATAATAGCTGGCTTTTGGTCGTTTTGTCCCAGAATGTTCAAATCGGAAATGGGGATCCGATTCTGGAATGGATCATGGGTCAAGTATTTTTCTAGTTTATAAATATATATATTTTTTAAGCATTTAAAATTTGTGATCCATGTTGGAATGGGCTATTCCTTATGGGCTTTGTTTTAGATTTGCTCCTTTTGAATCCCCAGGCCTCAAACACTTCCCGCAGAATAAAAATTTAACAATAATTTAATTTAAATAATAATTTAATTCAAATAATTTCTTTCCTAATCGAAAGTATTTAATTATTTTTAATTTATTTTCAAAAAAATTAAATTCCCAAAATTACATAAATAAGAATTTTATGCAGTAGATTACTGCTCAATCTCAGGCCTCATCCTCACAAAATATCAATTAGGTCAACCTAAACATTCCTTAAACCAATTGAATTTTCTAACATGAATTCTTTTTTTAATGATTTATTTATTATTAGAAAACTACATTTAATAATTTTAACTTCTCAAAATATGAAAATTAATAAAATAAAATTTAATTTCTTTAATTTTTTGGCCGTTGATACCATCACTAATACACTTTAGAGGATGAGCTAAAATCCGCGTGTGGTCCAGAGGCTCAATGAGTAGCCAATCGTGAGACCACGTGCGAGCCTTGTGGGCTGGGCTAGGGCCTAGGAGGAGGAGGAGAATTCAGGCTACAAGATGATTTTCAGATTTTATGTTTTTTCCACCGTTCATGTTATATAACGATATGAATTATTCAGATTAATCCTGATTTAAATTTTGAACTTATCTATTTGTATAAATCTCTTATTAACATAATCAATTTTATGAAATAAAATATTATAAATTTATTTTTTAATGGTTATTTTCTCTCAATTTTAAAGAGAAAATAATAAATTATAGACTTTTATATATATATATATCATTTTATATCCTTTTATTTTCCTTCCCATCTTTAAACTTATTGAAATATAGTGTAAAAATAATCAATAGTATGGATAATACGCATTTCAAAATCAAAAGCTACTGCCATAAGTAGCTCTTTGTAGGTAAAAGAGGTTAATTAACCAAATAAGTGTTGGTGTAATGATAAAGACCATAACACTTTTAAGGAGATAATTCATATTTGATTCTTGAAGAAGGCATTATGAGAGTATGGTGAGAAAAATTTCTCCATTGATGAAAGGAAGATTTACAGAGGAAAAAAACTAAGTTTCTCGTCTTCTATACAGCTATTTATATACAAAATTTAAACTTAACTGCTAAGTAAATAACTGAATTTTGATATAATCCTATTGCACTACAACTCAGCATATTAACAATTTTGGCGCCAAGAATAAGTTATGAATTTGAATTCTGTTGCTGAGCTGTAACAGAATTAAAACTTATTATTGTGCATGTTGTTGCTTCTAATTGCTTTGCTGAATCAGTTGCATATTCCAACAGACCCCCCTCAAGCTGGTGGAGGTGTGAAAGCAACTAACCCCAGCTTGGATATCAAAAACTTGAATGTGTGAGAGGGTAAAGTCTTGGTAAAGAGATTTGCCAATTGAAGTTTAGATGAAACATGAGAAGTATCTATAAAACCTGCCTTTAACTGATTCCTTACAATGTGACAATCTATATCCAGATGTTTGGTCCTTTCATGAAATACTGGATTAGCTGTTATATGTAATGCAATTTGATTATCACACAGTAATAGGATGGGAAGCTTTAGTGGAACCTACAAATCTTGTAGGATGTATGTTATCCATTGCAACTCACATGGTGGAGGCAAGAGCTCTGTAAAATGCCTCAGCAAAACTTTTATTAACAGTGGCTTGCTTTTTAGTCTTCCATAAGACTAAGGAATTACCTAGAAAAACACAATAGCTAGTGATAGACTTTCTGGTGGTAGCACATGTGGCCCAATCAATATCGCTATAGACTTGTAGTTGAAGATTTTTAGATGCAGGAAAGAAAAGTCCAATGTTTGATATACCATGTAAGTATTTGAGTAAGTGTATAGCAGTTTTAAGATATCCTTGACAAGGCTCTTGCATAAACTGTGTTAATTGTTAAACACCATGAGTAATATCCGGCTTAGTCAAACTCAAATACAATAATCTACCAACAATTCTTCTGTATTGATTAGGCTGCTCTAATATGCTCCCCATGGAAGGTTGTAACTTCAATCCTTGAATTAAATGAGTATAAACTGATTTTGTATTGGAGAGTCCAGCTTCTTCAATCATATCTGTAATGAATTTATGTTGAGAGATATATAAACCAGCAGAGGATCTTGCTAACTCAATTTCCAGGAAGTATCTTGCATTTCCAAGGTCTTTTATGGTAAAAGTTTGATTTAGTAAATGTTTGACCTCAGTAATTAATGCTTGATTTAGTCCTATAATAAGGACATCATCTACATATACAAGCAAAGCCACAAAATTGTCACCTGAGCCCTTAGTAAAAAGATATATATCATGAATTGATTGATAAAATCCAAAATCAGTCAATGTTTGTGTCAGTATTTTATTCCACTGTCTGCCTGCTTGCTTCAGGCCATACAGGGATTTTTGTAACTTGCAATACTGACCTGGAGAAGTCTTAGTATATCCCTTAGGAGGTATTATGTATATATCTTCCTCAAGATCACCTTGTAAATAAGCATTATTTATATCTAATTGATGTAAATGTCAATTCAAAGAGATAGAAACAGCTAACAATAATCTGACAGTAACAAGCTTGGCTATAGGAGAATATGTATCTGTATAATCTAGGCCAAGCATCTGAGTGAAGCCTTTAGCCACTAACCTGTCTTTGTGTTTGTCTATTGTTCCATTAGGTAAATATTTAATCCTGAAGATCCATTTGCAATCTATTGGCTTCTTGTTAGCTGGCAATGAAGTCAAAATCCAAGTATTGTTTTTCTCCAATGCTTCCAATTCAATTTGCATGGCATTGACCCATTTCATATCTTTAATAGCTTCCTTGTAAGTACAAGGTTCATGAACTTTGGATATCTGTGCCTGATAAGCTTAATAAGGTTTGGACAAAACAACAGAGGCTTTGGAAAAGAAGTCAGTGTTAGCAGTATAAGCAGCAGTATAAACTGTATTGCAATTGGACTTCGACTTGGATAGAACAAAATCATCATGCCATTTGGGCGGTTTGGATTGTCTGGTGCTCCTTCTTAGAGTAGAAGAAGTATTAGTGGGAGGCACAATAACTAATTGAGAATCAAAAGTTTCAGGAACAGTCAAAACATTGTCGTTAACAGGTTGTATAGGAGAATGAATAGGAGTGTCATCATAATCAGATTTGGACCTATATAAGTCATGGACACTAGATTTATCAGATAAAGAGCAAGGATCATGAGATGTAATGTCAATAATGAATGATCATGTGTGATAGGAGGAAAACAAGGTAGATTGTCATTAACAAGACAAACAGGTAAACTAAAATCTGTGACAGTGGTAGGCTTTATTAAATTATATGAGAACATAGTTTCATTGAACTTTACATCTCGAGAAATAAATATCTTTTTATTTTTCAAATCATATATCTTGTAAGCCTTTTGTTGGGGTCCGTATCCTAATAAGACACTTGGGATTGCTCTTTCACTAAACTTATTCTTGTGAGGATATATATTTGTGGCAAAGCACAAACAACCAATAAATCTGAAGTAATCTATGTTCGGTATATGACCATACAAGATTTCAAAGGGGCTTTTTCAGTTAAGGTTTTCAGTAGGTAGTTTATTTATTATATGTGTAGCAGTATGTAACGACCCGAAAATCGGACCGCTACCGGCGCTAGGATCCAGATCAGCTTAAGGCCGCCGGGACCCATAGCAAGCCTAACATACATCCTGTGAACCTGTTTAATCCCATACATGATCAACAACATACATAAAAATTGAACTTTTCTTTTTCATTCAAGAACCAAACTCAACCTGTGCATGCATTAACATAGATATTAACATTAACCCCACCTTGGAGTCCTCATCAATGCTCCAATGGGGTGACATAATCATGCATTAAGTTTGGTTAAACATAAACATCCATAAACATTTAAGATCATGTATCTAAAAAGGGATTTACAACATACTATGGTCAAGCACACTTCTAAACCTCAATATCATCATTACATTACATAACTCAACATTACATTACAATATCCATCATATCCACTACGAGCTATTACATGACTAAGACTTTACTCTATCCGACCTCCTACTCTATCCTGTACCTGCAAACCTGGGGGTTAAGGGAGAGGGGTGAGCTAACAAGCCCAGTGAGTAGAACCATAAAAACATGTTAACAAACATGCTCATATGAAATGCATCATAACTCAGACAATTCACATCAAGGGTTGGGTGAACTTGTCACCAAATAGTCCCAGCATCATTTCGTGCCAGGCCGTAGCATGGGGTCCTGGTCTTCCTGTCATATCATACATTACTTACCATTGTCCCAGGGCCTCCTCTGGGCACCTGGTCTTCAAGTCCCATATCCGTGTCAGGCCGTAGAATGGGGTCCTGGTCTTTCCTCAGGGACTAATTTGGTCATCCAACATTCACCCACATCAACAACAAAGAATGTGATGCAACATATTCGTGAAATCTAATGCAATCATTCTATTGCATAATCATGATGCATGAAACATGATAAAAACATTTAATTTCTCAATTTAAAAGATTAAGTTTAGTTCCACTCACCTCTGGCTGAATCTGACAAACACCGAAGCAGTTGAACTCACTGCTGGGGTCCTCGGGTCCGAACCTACACAGGTGGACTCAAATGAGGGACCTAACATACATAAACATAACTCTAAAAACATCCCCCAAAAACCCCATAAAATACCTTAAAATAATCAAGAAAATCATGCAAAGGAGGGCTGAACAGGACACTTTCGGTGGCGGGTTCGGCAGCCGAAAGTCCCTCCAGAGCCGAAAGTCATGCACCTTCGGCGGCACTTTCGGCGGCCGAAGGTTCCCTCCAGAGACGAAACTCATGCATGTTCAGCGGCACCTTCGGCGGCCGAAAGTGCCCTCCAAAGACGAAAGTCTACTTTTGGGGGCAGGCTTCGGCAGCCGAAAGTTGCTTCCACAGGCAGGTTCAGCGGCCGAAAGTCCCTTCGGCTGCCGAACCTGGTTTCTCCCAAAGGGCAGAAACCCGGCTCCAACATGCACAAATGCCTCCCAACTCATTCAATCATGCATTTTCCTATTCTACAACATGCATACTCAAGCATACAAGCTCCTAGGGGCTTCAAACTATCCTAAACCCCAACTACAACACATCAAACAACCCACATTGTTCATAAACATACATAAACGCATAAACATAACAATAACCTAACATGCATTTCTACCCCATAGATCTTCATAAAACTTGTTTAAAATATGCAAGAAAGGTTGGATCTAAGCTTACCTCTTGAAGATCGAGAGGAAAGACGATCCTAGCTTGGAGGTAGGGAGAAATCCACTCTTTGGTCTCCAAGCTTCCAAACTTGCTCTTTTGCTCAAAGATCTTCAAACCAAGTGAAAACTCATAAGAAAATCATGAAGATTCGAAGGAAGAAGCTCAAAATCGATGAGGGACGGCAGAGAACTCACCTTGGCCGAAAACGAGGAGAAAAGCTCTCCCGTTCGGACATGGGGACCCCTTTATAGGTGGCTGGCCAGACCACTTTCGGGGGCCTAACGTGCCTTCGCATGCATGCCATGTTCAACGGTCGAACTTAAGGTTCGGCGGCCGAACCTGGACTTCCCTCACTTATGCTTTCGGGGGCCTAAAGCACTCCCGAAACGCATGCACGTTCGGCGGCCGAACTTGGGATTCGGCGGTCGAACCTGGGTCTTCCTCCAAGGCTATTTTCATTTAAAAACTCAACTTCCTTTTTACTTAAAATCATAAAATACATCAAAACATTTTATAAAAATATGATTTTACTCTTCTAGAGGTTTTCGACATCCGAGATTCCACCGGACGGTAGGAATTTCGATACCGGAGTCTAGCCGGGTATTACACAGTAAGTAAGGTTTCTGACTAGAAGTTATTAGGGAGTTTGGCTTAAAAAAGAATGGTTCTCGCCACTTGCAAAAGGTGTTTATGTTTTCTCTCAACTATGTCATTCTGTTGAGGTGAATAGACACAGGTCCTTTGATGCTTAATGCCATTTTTTTGAAAAAGCTTAAGGCAATCAGCATTGAGAAATTCAGAACCATTATCAGTTCTGATAGCTTTGACCCTTTTTGAAAATTGAGTTGCTATATATGTCAAGTAATGATTAATGATTTCTGATACTTGTGATTTAAAAGTGATCATGTATATCCATGTAAATCTGGACTTATCATCAACAATGATTAACATGAAATGAGCATCAATAATGGATTTTGTCTTATAAGGTCCCCATAAATCCAGGTGTATTAAATCAAAAGGATATTCAACACTTGAGTCACTTAAAGGGAAAGATAGCTTCTCTTGTTTTGCCAAAGGACAAACAGTACAACTATTTATTTCATTCACAACAGTAGGTACAGAAGATACATGCTTCATTTTAGCTAAGGAACTATGACCTAATCTACTGTGTCATAACAAAGACAGATGGTTCTTGTGAGAAATACAAGTATGTAAAGCTTTACTAGCTGAAGGAATATGGAAGGAATGTTTATTTAGATGATAAAGTCTATCAATCACTAGTCCAATAGCAATACATTCTTTACTCTGCAAATCCTGCACAACACAATGATCAAGAAAGTTGTTAACATTCACATTACATATTTCTGTCAAGGCAGTAACTGAAATAAGGTTGCAAGTGAAATCAGGTATATATAATGTGTTATGCAAGGTTATTCTAGGGTTCAAAACTACATTTTCAATATGTGTAACATGTTTAACAGATCCATCAGGTAGGTTAACAAGTTGTGGTATAGGTAGTTTATAGGCTGAAGAAAAATTGAAAAAATGACAGGTCATATGATTAGAGGCACCAGAATCCACAATCCAATTACCCTGTGGACAACAAGTGACACTATTTGAACAATGAAAAGAAGCAATACATGCAAATGTTGAACTGAAATGTGCAGCAGAAGATTCAACAGCATTATCCTGTGGCATTTTACCTTTAATAGCTCTCTGCATTTCAAATTGAATTAGTTTGGAGATATTGTCATTAAATGCTGCATTTGGTTCAGAAACAGGATTAATTTGCTCAATCTTGACATTATTATCAAAAGTCAAAGGCATTTCAAATGTCTACTGCACAAAATAAGCTTTAGTGACTTGCTTATTCGTCTTAAAATCACTAAATCATTCTGGATAGCCATGAAGCTTTAAGCACTTCTCTCTAAGGTGCCCAGATGTCTGACAATAATCACAGAATCTGTCAGATTTTGGTTTGTTATTATACCTGGAGTTATCAATATTTGTAAATCTTCTAGATCTAGAAGGTCTTTGAACAGCCAGAGCCATTGTTGTTTCAGTAAACTGGGAAAATGCTATCTGAATTTCATTTTGTCTTTCAATGTTTAAAACCATAGCATATGCCTTAGTAGAAGAGGGTAATGGCTCCATGATCAATATTTGATTTATGACATGATCATAATGATGATTTAATCCCATAAAGAATTGAATCAATTTTTCTCTTTCTTCAAACTTAGACAAAGCCTTTGCTGCTCCACAGTTGCAACTAGGTAAAGAGCATAAAACTGATATTTCATCCCAACATTTCTTCAGCTTTGTATAGTATGCAGCCAAAGTAGAAGTACTTTGACTAATATTCACCAATTCCTTTTTGATTTGAAAGAATAAAGGTCCATGACCTTCACCAAATCTATGAGCAATATCATTCCACAGCTCCTAAGAACTGTTGGTATACAGAAATTCTTCAGCAATTTCTCTGGATATTGCATTCAGTATCCAAGATATGACCATAGAGTCAACAGTTAACCATTTTTCATGCATCGGTGAGTCTACAGGAGATTTAGCAATCTTACCTGTTACAAAGCCCATTTTCTCCTTTGCTCTAAGAGCCAGTAACATAGATCTAGTCCATGAGAGGTAGTTAGGGCCGGTGAGCAAGAAGCTCACTAATTTCAGATTAGGATTATTTGAATTTGATAGAGACAACGCATCATCTAATTCAGCTTGAGAAGCCATTGAAATTAGTGATAAACAAAATCAATAAAATGATCAAGAATAAGAATTTAATCAAGAAATAATCTAACAACAATGAAGAAGAAATGAAGTAGAACATATTGAAAACAATACAGAAATGCTCAGATCGAGCTCTGATACCATGTAGAGAAAAATTTCTCCCTTGATGAAAGAAAAATTTACAGAGAAAAAAAACTGAGTTTCTCGTTTTATGTACAGCTATTTATGTACAAAATCTAAATTTAACTGCTAAGTAAATAACTGAATTTTGATCTAATCCTATTGCACTACAATTCAACATATTAACAAATTTGGCGCCAAAAATAAGTTATGAATTTGAATTCTGTTGCTGAGCTATAATAAAATCAAAACTTGTTATTGTGCATGCTGTTGCTTCTAACTGTCTTGCTGAATCAGTTGCATATTCCAATAGAGTAGCATCCATAAAAAGAATAATACTAAATAAGGAAACTAATAAAATGAGAAGTTTGTTATAAATGGAACAAGTTTATTTAAACTAGATTTACATAAAGTTTTAGGGTAAAATAATAGTTTTGATTTATATATTTAGAGTCTATAGGGATTTGGTATAGATAAAAATTGCCCGAATGCTAATTAAGTATCAATAACAAATGGTTTGTGGATTTTAATTTTTTAAAGTATTAGTTAAATGTTATCGATAGCCTTCTAACTCATGGATATTATAATTATTTTTAAGATTGAAATTGATGGGAGTAAAGATCTATATCGCAGGAATAAATTAAATTATAAAGTCCAGGTAAAAACTGCAGAAATAAATTAAATAAGACTACAAATTATAATAAGACAACACCAGCATATTCTTATTATAATTAATCATAAATTATTCTACTAAAAATTAATTATTGAATTCCTTATTGAAATTAAATTTTCACAACATAATAATTTATATTCCTTATATTAAAATCACATATACTTATCAAATAAAATAAATTACTAATAATTTATTTAAATAAC
Organism: Manihot esculenta; assembly: GCF_001659605.2. Taxonomy (NCBI): domain Eukaryota; kingdom Viridiplantae; phylum Streptophyta; class Magnoliopsida; order Malpighiales; family Euphorbiaceae; genus Manihot; species Manihot esculenta. The sequence goes on from NC_035171.2 coordinate 9,488,804, forward strand.
AATTTTAAACTTTAATTTATTTCATATACGGGATTAAAAATCCACTAGCAAATTTACACAATAAAACCTGATAAATTTATTAAAAAGTGCATTATTATTTTCTGTTCTATCATTAATTAATATTTTATAAATATATCTCACTTTTGTCCAACTCATCTAGTTATATTATGCTGATAAATGAACTCACTCTTTAATAAATTTAAAAATAAAACAATGTATATTTATTCATAATAATTAAACTAAAATTAAAAATATTAATCTTATTTCTAATGTCCTAGTCAATATAAAATCAAGTTAAATACATATAAAATGTATTAACACAATTATTATTAAATATGCTGAAAAAATTATTTAATGTAAATCTCTAATTAAATATAATTAAATAGTTATTCACAAAAAAACATTCAAATCTTATACTATTATATTTGTATAATTAATAGTATATATATCTATTACAAATGTCTTGAATTTTAATCCAATTCAAACTATTTATACCAAAACCAAAAGAAAGCTCCTATTCTTTGTAGATTGGGGTGTAACCATTTTCATCTATTATAACACATAGTTAGTTTGATTTTGTAACCAAATTCAATCCAAAACATTTTTCATTGATTAACCAATGGTTAACCATTCAAACCAACCATCTACCAGGATTAGTTTCGTCAAGCCACAAAAAATAATCTATTCAAAATCAACAAATATGAATTACATATAGGGTGAATAGAATCGAATTGACCCTAATAATTTTCAATTATTAACTAGAAAAGTAAAAAATAAAAGTAAAATAAGGAATTTTAATGAAGAGAGAAGATAAAATAAAAATCAAAATAATTAAAGAAAGCAAATATTAAAAGAAAATTAAATCAATACAAATAAATTTCAGTGGAAAATTAGAATTGTGAGAATTGATTATAAAAATAAAAATACATTTATCCATCCCAACAAATTGGTTCTAGTTATAGAATAGATTATTCATAACCAATCTCTCTTTAGATATAAATTAATTAGAAAATATTCGCTAATTAATCATCGTTAACAAATAATTCAAAAAACATCTATTGAATTTAATTCACCAACCACCTTAAGATATAGAGAGACTCAATTTTAACTAAAAAACTAAACCGCGTAGTGAATTCAAGTTAAATTATGCAATTCCTTAATTAACTATTACTTATTGTTGAATACCTTAAGTAATTATGAACTTCAATATCCAAATTAATAATATATGGTTTTGAAAATATGAATAATAAGCCCTATTGATCAAATAACAAAACAATAACAATCTTAAGAACTGAAATTGGATAAATATTGAAAGAATAAAAAATGAACAATGATATTTAAATCTTACAATTCATAAAAAAAACTGAAACTCCAATTTAATATCAACTAGAAATAAAACATTTAGGCACACGCTTGGGAGAAAACACAAAAGAAAAGAAAAGAGAACATCGAAGGAAGAGAAGATGATGATTGAGCTGAATCTTAACTAAATTTTTTCTAATCCCTTCGAAAATAAGAGATATTAATTGCTTCTATTGGGACTCTCCTTTAATTTATTTTCATTGGGAGCAGATTTCTAGATTCATAGAAGATAATATATCGCATTTAAGGAAAGAAAATCACATAAGATCCCGCGGCTTTGAGTAGTGGTGAGCATTCGGTCGGTTCGGTTTAAAACCGAACCGAACAGAATAAACCAAAAACCAAAATTTTAGTATTTATGAAAATCGAACCGAACTGATTTTGGTCAGAAATCGAATCGAACCGAACCGGTCTGATTCGGTTCGATTCGGTTCGGTTTGATCGGTTTCGATTTTTAATAATTTTTTTATTTTTTACATTTTATTTTTAATATTTTAAAATTTAATTAAAATATTTTAATCTTAATATGATTTAATTTCTCTATATTATTAAAAAAACATATTATTATCACTAATCGGTTCGATTTGGTTTTTTCGGTTTTTTTCTGATCAACACCGAACCGAACCGAAATAACCGAAATTTTTAAAATTAAAAATCGAATCAAACCGAAATGTATAAAAAATCGAACTAAATTTTCAAATCAATTCAGTTCGGTCGATTTTTTCGATTTGAACCGAATACTGCTCACCCCTAGCTTTGAGTGATGAGATATCTTTTATTTGAATTAGTTTCTACTCACTGTCAAGTCTGCCTCTACTACTGTTCAGAAGTTTGTCCAAAAATTTGAATAAATCTTTGATTAAATCTATTCAGCCACAACAGATAATCAACTTATTTTTTTATGATTTTTTTTATATTTTCTATTTATTAAAAATATGACAAAAAATATATAATTAATAGAAAATCATTTAAATAAATGATATAAAAAAAGAAAAATATATGCTGAATTTATGATCTTTCATTCTACAATCGCATCGACTATTAAAATTAATTTACTAGTTAATGGTATACTAATTATAAAATATAATAAAAAATTATAAAAATATTATAAAAAATTAAATAAAATAATTAAATTTAGATATTATATTTTAAATAATAATGAAGCAAAAAATATCTAATTAATCTTATAAATTATACATTTTTAAATCTTGCGTAAATTAAAAACATTTAATTTTAAAATAAAAATTATAACTTTAATTTTAATTTTTCAGAAATTAAAAAAATTAAAATAATTTTTATATATTATTTTAATTATTTTTAGAAATGTGACTAATTTAATTTTATAGAAATCAAAACATAAAATATATTTTGTACATTATTTTAACTCTTTTTTATAAACGTTGTTACTTTTAAATTTTGTATGAATTAAAAATTAAAATAATTTATATATATTGCAGAAAAATAAAATATCATATCTGCAAAATATATTGTAGGTGTAAAAATATAACTAATTTTTTATTTTTTAAAAATTAAAAAATAAAAATAAAATAATTTAATTGAAATATTATATTCCTAATAACAATAGAGATATAAAAAAAATCTAATTAGTATTATATTCAAACTAATCCAACATAACTATTTAATTAAATTTATTAAATTTATTAATTTGGATTGGATTGAATTGGTTAAATTTTATAAATTGAAATAATTCATGAACACCGTATTTGTATTAAGGCGAGTTTGTTTAATTTTATAAATCAAGTTTATTTAATTTTATAAATCGGTAAAATTAATTTATAAACTCTAAAAGTTAAATGATTTATTTGTTTATAATATTTTTTGAATTTATAAACCGAAAAAAAAAAGAAAACGCAGTTTTTCATTTTAAAATTAAACATTTGGATATATTTTTAGTATAGATAATTAATTAATGGTGGATTTTAAATTGCACCATTTTACTTACAAATAATATTTAATTTAGAGTAGATTTTAATCCATATGCAAATAAGATACCATCCTTATTTATGAGTCTAATATAAATTCATTGCTCTAATTAATTGAATAAAATATATATTTTTATTAATTTTAAATCTCATATTTTAAATTTTCTGGACATATACAACCATAAGGTTAAAGAAAATAAAACTCTTAAAAAAAGATAAATTGAATAAAAATTCACAAATAAAATAAATACACTAAATAAATTGAATAAAAAAATATCATAATTTGTGTAGAAAATGAAATAAATTTTTGTACATCAACAGAAATTAGGGAAAGACAGTGAAATAGAAATAGAAGATCAGAAACTTACCTTATTTTATTTAATTTGGAAGAATGAGGGCAACTTCTATATTCTGCAACTTATTTAATTATTTATCTTTCCCTCAATTGAAATATGAGATTAATTTTACTAATATAATTGAGTTTACTTCTAAGTTTTAGCATTTGAATTCTATTATAAAACATTCATGAAAATAATTTTTTTTTTCAAATTTAATACAATATATATAAAAAATGGATGTAAGGCAAATTTGAGGAAAACAAAAAGGAAAGTAATATTTAAAGCATCAATGCTCTTAACAAGAGCACGCATCTTGAGGATGATCAATCAGTCGCTTCAATTTAAAATCGAATCAAATTGAATAAATTAAAAATTAAAATTTTAATATTTATAAAAATCAAATCAAATCGATTTTAATCAGAAACTAAATTAAATCGATATAATTCAGTTTCATTTTATCGATTTGAATTTTTAATATTTTTTTATTTTTTACACTTTATTTTTAGTATTTTAAAAATTTAATTAAAATATTTTAATTTTAATATAATCTAATCTCTCTATATTATTAAAAATAATATACTATTATGAATTTGATTTATTTTTTTATCAAAATCGAACTGAATTAAAATAACTAAAATTTTTAAAATAAAAAATTAAATCAAATTAAAATAAATAAAAAATCAAATTGAATTGTTAAATTAATTTAATTCAATCGATTTTTTTAATTTAAATGTACGTCCATACGATGCGTTCCAAAAGAAGATTCCAGGGCATAGGGTACCCAACAAGTCCCAGAATCATGATGTAAAATAAGAATTTTTTTTGAATTAAAATATAATTAATTTAAAAATTATATAAAAAGATTTAGTGAAAATATATAATTTGAAGCACAAAAAACGTTCACAGGTTAAAAAATAACGTACAGTAGAGGCATGATTATCACGACCTTAATTAATTTTTATTACTGCATTTTGCAACGGCTTTAACAAAACAATAGTTCCCTTCCTGCAAAGCCCGACTTGAATTTAACCATTCAATTTTTTTATTATTATTTATTTATTTTAATTTAAATAATGACGTGCCAAATTAGTTATATATATCTAACTCATGCTTTCCAATTTTACCATTTTTTTATCTAAGCCTGTGTAAGAAAATTATTATATATATATATATATATATATAATAAGTGATAGTTATATTTTTATAAAAATTAAATATTAAAAATTAATAATAAAAAAATTAAAGTGTTAACTGATTTTTTAGATAAATATCAAATATTAAATTATATATTCAATTTCAACTATAAAATTAAAATATCTATTATATAATTTTTTTTCTTTTATAATTAGTTCCCAGTAATATTTAAATTTAAAAACTTTTTAATCCAAAAAGGACTTCATATTAATTTGCTAAAGTTTAATTATATATATGGTTGATCATGAAATATATATATATATATATATATATATATATATATATATATATATATATATATATATTTCTAAAAAATGTTTATTATGAGATCTCGACATTCATACATTGGTTACGTGATTTTCACTTAATCCTAACTTTTTTATTAAATTAATTAATTAAAAAAATTTACATTTTAATATTTAAATTTTAATATAATTAATAGATTAATTTTTATATTTCTAAAATCAAATACTTAAATTTTAATATAATCGATTCATCCAAATTAAATATTATTCTATTTATAATTTCGTTAGTCAATTAATAAAAGTAAAAAAAATATTTAAAATATTATAATAAACGCTTAGATTTTTTTTAATATAATATCTTATTATATTTTCTAAATTTTAATGTAATTGATAAATTAATTTTTTTATTTTTAAAATTAAAATTTTAATTTTTTTTTATCTTTAATTAGTTTAAATTTACAGTTATTTTAACTATTCTAGATATTAGTACAAAATTAGTGAATGATTAATTTTTTTTTAATTTATAAGAATTTATGATCTATTTAAATATTATTTGATATCATTTTAAAATTAATTGTAAGTATTTTTTAAAAATTTTAAATTTATAAATATTTAATTATTTTAATGAATGAAAATTAAAAAAAAAGTGAAAATTAGTTAAATAATGAATGGATCAAACATGTTGAAATGGGCTATTCCTTACGGGCTTTGTATTAGATTTGCTTGTTTTGACTCTCAGGCCGAAACATTTCCTGAATAAAAAAGTTCACAATAATTTATTTCAAACTATTTATTTTTTAATAATTAAAGTATTTATTCATTTTACAAGATCGCGTATAATTTTATAGACATTCATTTATATTTTTTTTATAAAATAAATCATATTAAACAAAAAATTAATATACTGGCCTAGAGAATTTGCAATAAATAAATAAATAACTTTTAACCAAAGTTATAAATGCGACAAAAATTAACATTTTAAATTATGTTTCATGCAATATTTTTTCCTGACTTTAAAAATACTTGCATTAAGCATAATATATTAATTATATATAAATAATAAATATAATTTTAATATATTTCTCTTTATTTAAATTTTAAAATTCTGAATTTTATTTTTTTAAATAACAATAACAATAATAGAAAAAATGTTTATTATAATTATAATTATCATAATAGAATAAAACTCAAAATAAAAAGAACTCTAATTAATTTCCATGTGAAAATTTCTATTTTTTGTTTGATCATTTAAAATATTTAACCTCTATTTAAAATAAATCATTTATAAAAAAAATTCCCACAAATTACATAAAAAAGAATTTTATGCAGTAGATTCAATAAATATAATTAATTTTATGAAATAAAATATTAGAAATTTAATATTTTAATATAATTGAGTTTACTTCTGAGTTCTAGCATTTGAATTTAATTTTTACAATAATCAACATTTATACCATTTTTATTAAAAAAATGAATTTGGGGCAAATTTCAGACAAAAAGGGAAAGTAATGTATGAAGCATTTAGGGCAAAATTCAACACCCTTAACAAGAGTCTGTCCTTGGAATATACAATTTTGGAGTAAAAAGAAGGTTCCAGGGCATAGGGTACCCTACAAGTCTAAGAACCATGATGTAAAATAAGAATTTATTCTGAACGTTAATAATTGATTTAAAAATTATTAAAAAAAATTTAGTGGATAAATATGATTAAAAGCACAAGAAACGTCCACATGTTCAACAAAAAAACGTGGAGTCGGAGGCATGATTCTCACTACCTTCACCAATTATTGATGAAACTTATACCTTAATTAATCTTTATTACTGCATTTTGCAACGCCTTTAACAGAAAAACACTCCCTTTCCAAGAAAGCCTGACTTGGATTGATCCATTCAACTCTTACTTTTTTTTATTATTATTTATTTATTTATATTTAGATAATGATGTGCCAAATCCGTTATATATATCTTAACTCATAATTTTTCATTTTATCTTTTATATAAAAAAAATTATTTCTGCCATTAAAATAAAAATATATATAAAAAAATTCAAAATTTAAATTTTAATCTTTAGGTTTATTAAATACTGCATACACATTGTATTAGAAATATAAAATTATTCTTTTTTTTAAATAAAAGAATAGGGATTGAAAAAGTAGAATTTGAGATTTCTCAAATTTATGTATGCACTTTATCACCGAATTAAATTTATGTTCCAATATAAAATTATTCTTAAAATTTTCATATACATATATTAAAATTTTTAAATTGAATATTTTTTTGACACGTATACAATTGAAGGAAAAAAATGTGAGAAGATTTGTATATATATATATATATAGATTGCCATGATGATGTGATGTTAATGATGATGATTATCATCATAACAAGCATCACCATTAACTTATGATAATGCACATGATAAAGACCAAGTACCTTATGAAGCAATAATTGTAACCACATCTAAAACTATAATCATAATTAATTCATTAAATTTATTTTTAGTCATGGAGGATATGTGACTAAGATATAATATTATATATTATAATTGTTCCTCACCATCCCCACTACCATATATATATATATACATAGATTAGAGATCAACCATCAAGGCTCCGGATAATAATCCGATTTTCTTCTGTGATCACACTATGTCACAAAGAGTAGCTGCTGAGAATTTGCCAATTGTGAGAGAAGGCTCATCGACGGTGAAGAATCTTGTGGTGGTGAGAGAGTACCATGAAGAAAGAGATAAGATGGCGGTGGAGGAAATGGAGAAGCGATGTGAAGTTGGCCAACGGGGAAAACCATCGTTGGTTACTGATCTCTTGGGTGATCCAATATGTCGTGTTCGCCATTTTCCATTTCATGTTATGCTGGTAAGCGGTAATTAATTAATTAAGAGGATAATTAATTAATAAAATAATTAAGCAGCTATTGTGAGATTTTGTTGCAGGTTGCAGAATATGGGGAAGGAAGAGAAATAGTAGGAGTGATAAGAGCTTGTATAAAGACAGTGTCTGCAGCTAATACCATTAAGAATGTGGCTTACATTTTGGGTCTCAGGGTCTCCTCGGCTCATAGGTTTCCTTTTTAACTTAAAAAAAAACATTCTTAGCTTTATACCAAACATATTAGTGATGGCATTTTCATGTGTGGCTTTGTGGAACATGATTAGATTCAACCATAAAGTGAAATTTTTTGTTCCTCGTATCATGGAATTAAGGCAAGCTTGCCTGTCATTGACACATGTTAACTCTTCTTCCTTTTAATTATCTTTAAAAATATTCCTGCATCTTTAGACACAATGTACTTCCCTTCACATTGGATAAAAAATCAATTAATTAATCATTTATTTTAATAATATTTTTATTACTGGGTATATGCAGGAGGTTCGGTATAGGCACCAAGCTAGTTCAAAAAATAGAAGAATGGTGCAAGCAAAAGGGGGCAGAGTATGCATACATGGCCACAAATTGCACCAATGAACCTTCAATCAATTTATTCACAAGAAAATGTTCCTATACAAAATTTCGTACCCTTTCAATATTGGTGCAACCGGTTCATGCCCATTACAAGACAATAAATTCTAGGGTTGCTATCGTCCGGCTAACTCCGAAACTCGCCGAAATGATTTATCATAGAGTTTTCACAACTAGAGCAGAATTCTTCCCTAAAGATATTGACACAATTTTGTCTAGTAAGTTCAATTTAGGCACGTTTATGGCCATGCCCAAAAAATTTCTCCCTCAATGGGACTCTAAAACAGGAAATCTTCCATCAAATTTTGCAATCCTGAGTGTTTGGAATACAAAGGAAGTGTTCAGATTGCAAGTCAAAGGAGTTTCAAAGTTCAAGTATGCATGCTGTGCGGGTTCCAGGTTGTTGGATTCTTGGCTGCCATGGCTGAGGTTGCCTTCTTTTCCTGATGTTTTCCGACAATTTGGTATCTATTTCTTGCATGGTATATATAAAGAAGGTAACTGTAGTTCGCGGCTATTGAAGGCTCTGTGTGCCTTCGCTCATAATATGGGTAGAGATGATGATGGATGTGGAGCTGTTGTGGCTGAAGTGGGCCACTTGGATCCTGTTAGAGATGTGATCCCACATTGGAGGAAGTTTTCTTGGGCAGAAGATTTGTGGTGTATCAAGAAGATTAGTGATGAGAAGTATAATATCGATGGAAGTTGTGAACCGTTAGATTGGATGAAATCTAGGCCAATTATTTTTGTTGATCCACGTGATTTTTGACTATCACGTGTTACTCTATGTACTTGAAACAAAAAAAATATTAATAGTCAATTTTAATACAAATTTTCTTGAAAAAATTATTTCCCCTTTATTTTCCACTTAATACATAATCATCTATCTATTTTTTTTTAAAACTTTGTAATAAATTGAAAATGAAAGACTCAAAAATATAAATCTAATTATAGTAAAAAAATTATTATCAAATAAGTGGATTAATTAATAAGATTTAATTTAATGATAGTTATTTTCAAAACTAGAAAAATTTTTATATTTTAAATTTTAATTACAATTAATTGTATTAATTATAAAATTAAAAATATCTAATATATACTATTTTTTTTCTTCTACAATTAATTCCATCTGATATTTAAATTTAAAACCTTTTAATTTTAATTAAATAAAAAATTAATAAATAAATTAAAAGAGGTTAAAAAAGAAAAAAAAGGGAGTGGAATGAAATTAATAATGAAGGGCGAGTGGATGGTCCCCTACGCCCATTCAACAGAAAGAAAATAAACAACACTTTTAATCCTTTCGGCTAAAAACATAAATTAATTCCACCAAACAAAAAGCAAAAATCAGTGTAATTTAAAATATTAAAAATAAAAATAAAATAAAATAGAGCCAATAGCCATGTGTCAAGGGATCAACTCTTTTTTCTCTTTCTCTTTATTCTTTATTAAAATCAAAATCCCTTACGTGTCAAAACCCTACTTCTTATTCTTTCTTATTTCTCACTTTCTCCTTTCTTATTATTAATTAATTGCCCCAGAGATTAAAATTTCCTCTCTTTTATGTCCATGGATCCAAAAGGCCAAGGGGTTTGTGCAAGCCACCATTGCCACTAAAATTTAAAAGCTTTTTCACTCTTAAGCATATGCTATATATTCTCCAATCGTTAGTTTATTTTATTTATTAATTATTTTTTTAAAAAATTGTACTTTTTTAATAAATTTATTTAATATAAATTTAATTAATTAAATTAGTAATTTTCAATACCGAATAATATATATCAATAAAGAGATTAATAATTACTAAGTACAAACTCCATATCTAATTCTTAATTTAATGTATTAAATAAACATTGATTTATTTTTTAAAGTCATAATTAATTTTAGACACTATTTTTTTTATTAATTTTAAATGAAAACCTTAATTCATGGAAACAATTTTTTTATAGATTTATTCAGAAATAAAATAATTAATATATATATAATGGATTTGGGGAAAAATTGAGGAAAAATGAAAAGTAATGTTTGATGCATTTAATTAGGGCAAAATTCAATGCCCTTAAAAAAACACGTTAGTCCTTAGAATATATATAATTTTGGAGGGAAAGGAAGGTTTCAGGTGTAGGGTACCCTACAAGTCCAAGAACCATGATGTAAAATAATAATTTTTTTTGAATATAATGTATAATTGATTTAAAAATTATTAAAAAAAAGAGAAAAAAAAATTTAATGAATATATATGATTAGAAGCACCAGAAAAATCCACATGTTCACGTAAAAAACGTGGAGTAGGAGGCATGATTTTCACCACCTTCACCAATAATGACGTGGCAAATTAGTTATATATATCTTTAACTCATGAATTTCAATTTTACCATATTTGGTCACCAATAATGACGTGGCAAATTAGTTATATATATCTTTAACTCATGAATTTCAATTTTACCATATTTGGTCAAGCCTAGTTGGTGAAAATTTCTCTCATCACTCATATAAAAATGAGCCATCAAACAAAAATTAATTAATATAGTATCAAAGTTTATTGATTAAAAATTTAAAGTTTAAACTTTAATCGCTATGTTTATTAATTAAATATTACATGTAAGGATGATAATGAATTAATTTTTTTTAAATAGTCTAAATTATAATAAAATGAATATAAAATATTATAATTAAATTTAGAACGGATTTATATTTAAAAATTAATATTTAATGTGGGTTCGGGTCAATTTTTTATTTTAATCCGTTTATATAAATAATTAATTTAATATAAAAATATATTTTATAATAATATTTATATATTTTTTATATATTTTTATTTAAAAAATAAATTTAAAATATTAATTTTTAAATGTGAATTATTAATGAAAAATATTTTTATATAAATTATTAATTAACATATAAAATTAAACGATTTTAAATTTTTTTCGGATAGTATTAATAATCAAATTTAAAATAAATTTGAGTAATTTATATTAATTTTAAGATAAATTGATAATGCAAATATTCAAATAGATTAATATTTAAGAATACCCTACCCATATATAAGTAGTTGCATGTTTATATTAATAAAATTGAAATAAATTTAGTAATTTATATTAATTTTTAATTGAATTTAAAATACAAATATTTAAATAGACTAAATTTCAAGAGTATCTTATCCATAAATGAGCAGCCGCATATAAAATTGTTCTTGAAACTCTCATACACGTATATTTAAATTTTTAGATTGAGTGATTTTTCACCACCTATAATACCAAATTTGCTAAAATCTATACAGGTAGACTCTAGTAATGCAAGTGATAAAGACCAAGTGCCTTATGAAGCAATAATCGTAACTGCCTCTAATCTATAATCATAATTATTTAGTTAAATTTATTTTGAGCCATGGAGGGTATGTAACTTAATATATGAGAATATATATATAAAATTTTCTTTTATTTAAATTTAAATTTTAACCCTATTTGAGCAGTATTCGGTTCAAACTTAAAAAATCGATTGAACCGAATCGATTTAAAAATTTAGTTCAGTTTTTTATACATTTCGGTTCGGTTCGATTTTTAATTTCAGAAATTTCAGTTATTTCGGTTCGGTTCGATTTTAATCAGAAAAAAACCGAAAAAACCGAACCAAATCAATTAGTGATAATAATATATTTTTTCAATAATATAGAGAAATTAAATCATATTAAGATTAAAATATTTTAATTAAATTTTAAAATATTAAAAATAAAGTGTAAAAAATAAAAAAATTATTAAAAATCGAAACCGATCAAACCGAACCGAATCTTTCTGACTAAAATCGGTTCGGTTCGGTTTTCATAAACACTAAATTTTCGGTTTTCAGTTTATTCGATTCGGTTCGATTTTGAACCGAACCAACCGAATGATCACCCCTACTCATAAATTTAAAATGACTGTAAAAACATAAATTTATTCCTCAATATATATGTAGATTAATTATAAACAAATACTTTCCTTAATTCAAATGAAACTTAAAAAAAATTATTAATATTATTTCTTTTGGCTTGTCTACTATAATTTGGCAAAACACTTTCCTAGATGTGACCATGATCAAAGCATTTGCTTTTCTCTTTTTTTTTTTTTTTTTTTTTTTTTTTTTAAAAATTCCAAGGATCCTCCTTATATATATAAATGTTTCTGCACATTTTTAAACACAAGGTACGCACTCCCACATTGAACAAAAACCTAATTAATTAGTTAATTAATGGATATTTTTCATAATTTTTTTAATTTAAAAATTAAATTAAAATTTTCATTATTGAATATATCAGGATGGTCGACCTAAGTACCAAGTTAGTTCAAAAAATAGAAGAATGGTGCAAACAAAAAGGGTAAAGTATGCATACGTGGCCATGAATTGCATCAATAAATCTTCAATCAATTTATTCAAAAAAAATGTTCACACAATATTTTATACTTTTCAATGTTGGATATATTATATTCATATCCATTGTAAAGAAATAGATTTCAGCATCGCTATTATTTAGCTAATTTAGAAATCTGCGAGAATAGAGTATCTGTAGAGTGTTCGGCACAATTTTTATTTAAAGATATTGACACAATTTTGTCAAATAAATTCAATTTAGGCACATTTATGGTCATGTCAAAAAAATTTCTCCCTGAATGGGACCCAAGACAGGAAATTTTTCATCAAGTTTTGTAATCTGAGTGTTTGAAACACAGAGTTCAGATTGCAAGAGAAAGGAGTTTCAAAGTTCAAGTATGCATGTTGTGTGGGATCTAGGTTGGTGGATTCCACTAAGGTTGCTTTCTTGTTTTCAGACAGTTTTGGTGTCTATCTTTTGCATGGTATTTATATAAAAATAATGAAAATTAAAGTGTTAAATTTTAAAAATAAAGAGATAAATTCATTGATTATACTATATTTTAAAGATAAAAAACAATTTTTATCATTTTATAATTATAATTATAAAATTAAAATATCCATTATTTATATTTTTTTCTGCACTAATTAAAATTTAAAATTAAAATTTTTTGATTTTAAAAATAACTTCGATGCTAATAAATTAAAAGTAGAATAAGGTGTATGGTTGATTATAAAAATTTATGAATTATAAAATTAAGCTAGAGTTTTTTTTAATAAAAAATAAAAAATGATTATTATGAGATTTCAAACCTTCATACTTAGTGATCTCAGCTTCACTTAATCCTAGCTTCTTCATTAAATAAATAAATTAATTAATTAAAAGGGTTAAAAGAAAAGAAGATAAAGAGAGTGAAATGAAATTAATAATGAAGGGGTGTGAATGGTCCTCCACCCCAGCAAGAGAAAGAAAAGATAAAAAAATACTTTTAATCCTTTCGGCTAAAAACAAAAATTAATTTCACCAAACATAATAAAAAGCAAAAAATCAGTACGATGTAAGACATTAAAATAAAATAAAATGAAGCCAATAGCCATGTGGTGAGAGATCAACTTTTTTTTTCTCTTGTTTTTTATCGTTTTTTTTTTTTATCGTTCTTCAAATCAAAATTTTTACGTGTCAAAACCCTACTTATATTTTGTTACTTTTCACTTTCTCTTTTCTTATTATTAATTAATTGCCCAAATAACATAAATTCCTCTCTTTTATGTCCATGGATCCAAACCATTGCAATTAAAATTTAAAAGATCTTTCACATATGCTACCAAATGGCAGATTGAGACCACCACCTTTATACTTTTATATTTATAGTACAATTGCAAGGTTATTATTATGATCGGAATTCAATTCCCATGGTCCACATTGTTCATTATGCATAATAAAATAATGAAAACTCAAAGTATATTAATCAATGAGTAAATTTAATCAACTATGAAACTATATAATTATCACAAATTGACACCAGACTATTAGTTACATTGGTAGTAGCGAAGTGCACAAATCACTAGTGTTAGGATATAAAGATTGTATTTTTTTGTCTTTTTAACCTATTGAGGATAGAATTTGGGAATTACATGCGTGCAATTATATCTTATTTTTCATCATATCCTCTTATTGATGTAAATGTTCCAATTAAATCATGTAAATCTACTTTTTAAAAATTTTCATAGCAGCGGCTGCAGCAGCAACCAATGGCGGCTTCAACTTGAAGATCATATCCCTCTATCTTATTATCATTATAACGACGGAAAGATCATATACCAAGCTGGACAATTCTAAAGTTAACTGTCTAAATTAAATGAAAAGTTTAAGTTTTAGCTCAAAATATCTTAATTTTTAATCTAATTTAAGAAATCAAAAAATTTAGTTTAAAAATTTAATTTTACATAGATTAAGATTAAAAAACTTCCAACCTAATTTGAACAAGAAGTTAAAACTATGTTAAATTCATCTCCATAAGCAGAGGTTTGTTTAATAGTGAAAAAGCCAGCTTGAAAGTGCCATATTAACATTTTGCTTAAGTCCTCATCCAAATATAGTAAAAAAAAAAAGGACTACGTCTACTGCTCAGTTGAAGATTTGAAAGTAACGGACAATACTGAAACAGCCCTCAAGTTAAAAGACGGCTAGTAAAGTTTAGCTCCAACTGTAAAATTACAAGGGAGGAGACTGGGAGAGAGTTCCTAGAGCAGATACAGCCAAATAATCATAGTGCTCGATTACCATATACCACATAAACCTAAATTCAGTTCTTCTTTATGATTGCACGGCTGCCAGCGAAATGGAACGTTATCCATCCCAGAATTAGCCCACCAGCCTTTTTTGTTGATCTGCTTAATGTGGTAATGGATGGCCACCTCAGACAGCATTAACGATCTTCAGTAATCAGAAAATTGCACAAAAAAAAAATCATAACAATTCAACCAGCTACAGGTATTGATTCCCCAAGTTACATATGTTCTAATGGATAGAGTGATAAACTGGGATAAGATAATTTACAATTAACAAAGTTTCACATGCTGAAACATACTGAATTCTAAGACATCCTAAATGACCTTTGCAATTGGTTGGACAATTACATGGTAGATGCTTTAGCGAATCTTGAAAATCTGGAGAACTCATCTTGTAGAAGAACTTGCGGGTTACCTTGCTCAATCTTCACAGGCAGGCAGGAAATTGGTCAGCTATTCATACAATATGATTATGAACTAGTTCAAGTAGCAATGGATTCTCAAACAAGATCGGTAATAGTAAACAAATAAACTGATATTTTCAAAAGTTTTATCCCATCAGCATCATGTGTTGACTTGAAGGTCAACACTTTTAACTGTCTTAAAACAAGTTCAGGGGAAGCCAACTCCTGAGTGCTGTTGGCCTGTCTAGAACTGGCATGTTATTTCATGGGATAACTTGGCTCTGTTACGTGACTATGCCTGCCATTTAATAACTATAATTAAAGAATAAGATGAAGGCTGAAAATATGCGTACCACATGCCCACGGTCAAGAACAAGGATATTGTCCATATTCATAACAGTGGAAATACGATGAGCAATTGTGATCACCGTCATGCCTTTGCATTCAGTAGATATTGCATTCTGTATTACTGAAGCTGTTTGAGTGTCCACGTTAGCTGTGCATTCGTCCAAACAAAGTACCTGAGAATTTATAGAGTAACAGTTATCTTTCGTCATGTGTTAAATGAACATGCATGCCCTCCCCTGAAATAGAAATGCATTCTTCCCCATAAACTTATTCTTGGCAGCATGTAGTTGTTTTGACTATTAGTATTTCCCCATCTCAGAGAACATATCTTCTTCCTAAAATTCATTGCAATTCCAGTAAATCTTAGCCCTCCATTTTCAGAGTTATGGAGTATACAGAAGAACGACTGAGAGTTATACATTATGAGATCTCCTCATTTCACTGCTCTACAAGATAAATACACAACCTGTACAACCCTCTTACTTACACTTGGATCAGTGAGGAGACTGTGCACCATAAGCAGAATTCTAGAAATCACAGATGTAAAGGAAAAGACAGAGACGCCACCTATCAAATTCAATATGGTACAACAGAATGCCGCAATTGCAATCTTCCTAATTACTATAAAAAGCGAAGATATACACATTTTAGAAGGAATTCCGTAACTTACTTAATCAACCATACAGCTCATGGTTACATACAAACTCAGAAATAAGTGTCTTCTCTCTGCATTGGGACTGATCAATGATGTTTAATGGACAAATAAAGTCATTATCATTAAAAAGTTCAAGAAGATTGTGTTAGGTTTGTGTAATGAATCATATGAGTTAGTTTAATTCCTAGTCAGGTAAGCATTCAATTGATACTTAAAATATTTTACTATATTTTTCATTTCCCGAAAAAAAAATGTTGCTTATTGAAAATGTCAATGACTGCATTTACTTGCAACACAATTACAAGAAAATTAGAAGTATTCGGTTCCATTTCTAGACCAGATATCAAATTATCACAGGAGAAAATAGTGCTCTTTTACCTTGGAAGACTTGAGAAGAGCACGTGCAAGACACAGAAGCTGCCTTTGCCCAACGGAAAATGATGATCCGGACTGCTTTATGTGAACATCCAGTCCGCCAACCATTTTGACCTCCTCCTTGACATGACATTTCTCCAGAATATTCCAGATTTCCAGGTCGTTACTCATCTGGAGTGGATCTAGATTATCCCTAGAAATTCACAATGCAAAAAACCAATGGAAAATCTAACTATTTAAAGTAGTCTTATCAAATGATTTCAAACAGCAATGTGAAAAATACAGTGCCAGGTGTACCTTAGTGATCCTTCAAATAGGAATGGACTCTGGGGAACAACAGAAAAGTGTGCACGGAGATCTCTAACAGGAACATCAGTTATGTTAAGGCCATCAACTAAAATACATCCACTACATATTGGAGTGAGGCGAAAGAGAGCATTCAAGACACTGGATTTTCCAGCTCCTGTTCTTCCAACAATTCCAACCTACTTGAGTTTAATTTAAAAAAAAAATGAATATCTGACAACAGGAAAGATTCTTGTCCGAAACAAGTCATCAAATGCAAAGTTCTAGTCAACACGTGCACTGACCTGTGTCCCTCCCAGAATGGTAAAAGTAACACCATCTAGCGCAGGCGGCAAGGATGCCATGTATCTCATTGTAACATTCTGAAACTGGATCAATCCTTGCAATGGCCAATCAAGTTTCAGAGGTTGGGATCCCCTGAGCTCTTCTTGGGGAATGTCCATATACTACAAAAAGCATAAATCTTGCAAGTAATTAATAGAAAAAGTTAATGAAAAAAACAGACTGCATATTGTGATCCAGATACCTGAAGAGCTCTCTCAACAGAAACCATTTCCTTTTCTGTTTCAGTAAAACTTGTTAAAAAACTTCCTAACAGTGACACTATTGGAGATGCATATGAGAGAGCCAAACCTACCTGAAAAAGAAAATAAAAGATCAAATGATTTAGATGGATTCAAAAGAATAAGTGGAATGTATAGGCTTCATTACCTTAAGCAGATGCTATCTGAAAATGAAAACTAAAATGTTATGATCTGAAATTGAATACAAAAGAGAAGTTTGACAAAATTACCAGCCCAGGGGTACCAAAACTAATTGGCAAATAGCCACGGGATCCAACAACGGCCATCATGGCAACAAATGACATGATAAATGCTGCTAACAACTAAAAGAAAATCCACTGGTCAGTTTGAGTAACCAGAACAGTTCACATATAATAATCTGTTTTTCCAAGTGCAAATAGTTATTGGAAGTTCCCCAGTAGAAAACTGAAGTTTTACACACTGAATTGATTCTAAGTTGCTTCGCATATAAGCATTTTACTATCCAGTGCTTAAGAAAATGTATAGTTTATAATCAAATTGAAGGAGTCCTTTCATCTCTGATATATACCTGGAGACGCAGAGAGAGCCACAAACTTGCTATTATCTCCGAGTAAGAAGTCCGTTGATACAAGGCCACAAGTTCTTTAAATTTGACCAAAAAACTGTCCTGTTCACAACCATCAACAGTCGGTATCTATGTAATTTTTCATTTTACTGCATAAATATGTTATTAATATTTATCCAGTGTATAAATAAGAATATGTTGTTAAATATATGGCTCAATTCTGGTGCCAAAATCGAACTTATATCGGCTAAAAGTCTATGGTCTTTACCCTAGAATTGCCACAAGAAAATCCTGCAGATGCTTTCATCTATATTCTCATAAAAACTGTAATCATTGATAATCAGATATCTAGAGTTTAACTTCTGAAAACTTCCAAAACAGAAATTTAATCATTATGGACTAAAATCATGAGAAATTATTCCAAGTATCCAATAATTAATTTACCTGGAAATGGATAGCAAATCTCAAATTGATTGAAATAAACTCCCCTGCCTCAACTTTTAGGTACAGTATGACATCACTTACAGAAGAAATCAATTATTAACAGTAAACACAGAAACTATTACGACTTTAGTATGGTTTCATTGCAAAGCACTAACTGCTCATCTCATATTGATAATCCTGACACATAAAATTACTCTTAAAACCTTTTCCTTAGCTTCTCAAAACTTATGATGGACATCATTCATCCTTTCTAGGATTGGTTTTCCAAAATGATGGTGTTTCTAATAATTTGCAGAGAAACAGATGTAACTGGCTGCCAATATTAACAAATCATTCTAAAGAGATGCGTTCGAACATCCACCTCAGACTTAAATGCCCTTATAGTGGATGATCCATCAAGTGTCTCTGTGAACGTTGCATATATAGGAGAACGAGAAACACTGTCCAGCCTCCGCAGTTCCCTCGATGTTGACCTGTAGAAGAACTGAAGAACTTCTGACTAAGTAGAAAGCTTTAATCTTCAAATATTTCCCCCCATTTTGTATTTAGAGAAAAAGTGAAATTTTACAGAAATGAAAAAAAAAAAAGAGAATTCAAAGAACATTGTTGTGCATGTAGTGAAGAAGATACACCACTATTTCATAGAGAATGCGATACACCACTATTTCATAGAGAATGCGATACAACACTATTTCATAGAGAATGTGAAATACAATACTACATGCATAAGGTCCTATCATTCCTTGCAGAGGAATTAATTCTGGTAAATTTGTGATTACCTAATATGTGTGTATCATGTTCTAAGAGGTTTAGACAGCATAAACATGTTAGTACAATTTGGGGGAAATATTAATGGGAAAAGTGATAATGCAAAGCAAAGACATTAAGTTGCCAAATTTGAAATCCATAATAGAAAAAGAAATGCAAATTTTTTCCTCCGTCCAAGGTTGAAACTTTATAAATATTAAACATTTTTCACTTAATGCAAGGATGTGACAATTCCTGATTTGTGTATAATAATAAAAGTAAAGCATAATAATTTTTGCATATATTCATTTAGTTTTAAAGTTTAAAGTTGCTACAATTTAAATTTGAGTCCCTGGCAATCTTGAAATCAAACATATACCTGCAGCTTGCTGTAAATAAACCAAAATGGCAACAATAGAAGCAAGAAGAGAACCTGCACAAGTATAGGCCCAGTCAGAAAAATAGTTTTCAGCTGATGGAAAGGAAAGGAAAAGAAATTTACACAGCAAATAATACCAAAGTGAAAAATTTTGTGGCTACCTGCACATACAACAATACTATAGCTATTCCCAACAGGCCAACAAAATTGGCTAGGAGAATATTGAGAATGAAAGGAAGAGAATCATCTATTGTATAGAGATCGGAAGAGAACCTGGAAAGCATAAAAACATGTTGATGTTTGAAGATCAGAAAAACATCAATAATTTGATCATAAGATAGCATCTAATTCCAACCTGTTAAGTATTCTTCCAGCAGGTGTTTGATCAAAGAACTGCACAGGTGCATCAATTATCTTATTGAGCAAAGTATTGTGCACCTGAATTGCAGCACGTAAGCCACCAAATGCAAATGAAAATGCCCTAACCAGTGTCAGAAACGAATTTGCAATACAAAAGATGCAGAGAACAACCTGCAGCATTGGTTGCCAAGTCAAAGAAGAACGAAATATACCTCCCAATTACAAGCTCCCTTACATTTTTACCCCCTTTATGTACACTTGAACAATAGAACAGCTCCCACACTGAACACATACAGTGAAGCCAAATTGCAATATATGACTTAATACCTGTTAAATTTGGGTCTGTCCTAACTCAACCCAACAGCTAGTTCAAGGGGAGGAATGCTTATACCTCGTATAAAAAGTACATTACCCCTTTTCCATCGATGTAGAATTCAACACATCTCGCCACGCCCAGAACTTTACTGGGGCGTGACATACTTTACTGGGAACTTGACATATTCATGGGGGGTCAAACATCAGACTGGAGGTGTTAAATTTAGAGCAGACCTAACTCACCCCAAAAGTTAGCTGAAGGGGAGAGTGCCAAGGCCCCACTTTACCCTATCCCAAATCGATGTGGGATTCAACAAAACCTAAACTTGAGTTAACTATCAGCTTATACTGCATCTTCAAGAGCAAGCTACAAAAAGCAAAAAAACTAACTGCAAAATACATGCTTAAAATATCCAAAAGAGCAATATTTTTAATATAGTGCATAGCATAGTTGGGAGTTGACTAAAATGAGTATGGCATACATGTCATTTTAAGAATAGCATAGTAACTTTCTACTAAGAAATAAGAATCTAAATCTTTTATGGGATTGAGAATAATGGAAAAAGCATCTACACAACTAAAACATCAACTACACGAAGTCATTGGCTTCAACCGGGAATCTTATGTCTTATTGCAAATCCATTATTATCTAGTATAAAAGTCCAATTACTAAATTTAAAAATAAAATTAAATAAATGACACTTCCCATGCTTTTTCAAACATCTTAAAACAAAGTGCTGACAAGGATCTAGAAACTTATCTTGTCTTAATCACAATTAAAAATTATATACCCACGAAACAATCTAGAAGATTGATTTCATAATACTTTTTATACCGAGAAAAAATTCCAACACAAAGTTTGAAATTTCAAATAATAAACATATATTAAGATTATTGAAACTTTCTGTTTAACTATGAGCTTCCACTTAAATATTAGATGAAAGGGCTACCAATGTGAAACATTCTAGCATAAATGTTGATTAAATTTTCTTAAGATTGTTGTTTATATCTTTGTGAATGGAAACTTAACGTCACAAGTTACATGCTTGATTGTTTTCATATTATCAACAGCATGAACAATTCCTTGGGTTACTATTTGTAGAATAAGAAAAGGCTAAGACGCAAAGGGTCCACAAAATTAATACAGTTAAACTGCATAGGTTATGGTAGGATTTTTCTGTAGGAAAAAGAATTACCAGATAAAAGGATGTGGAGTAGTCTGCCTGACTGCTTCCTGTTGCATCGACCCAGTATGACAGCCATAGATCATTTCCATTGCGAGAAGCTTGCATTAAAATAGCTGAAAGGCATATTACAACTGTGATGAACCAGCCAGAAAATGCTGCATAATTCCTGTGGGGAAAAATCAATTGTGAACATTAACGATCCAAAAGGTTTTGTGACAAACTAAAATTTCCTCTATCAACCGCTGAGATATTTAAATGGAAGCTCAAACCATCCTGCTTCGAAAATATTGGAACATCTTCTAATCTATCAAATAGTTAGTGGAAATCATTACTTGTATACAGCAAGTTCAACTTTGCCTTCCTTCCTCAGCTCAACTTCAACAATCTCTTGTGCTTCCTCTGAAGTGTGTATGAATTCTTTCTCCAGAGTGTAACTTTTTCTGCCTTCAATAGAAGTGCTTATGCGGAGCTCTTGTTCTTGAACATTTGGTGATATATCAAATTCATTGTGTGGAGACATTGCTGAGTATGATGATACTGACAAGTCAGCTGAACTTCCCACCCATTTCACATGTCCTTTGTCCAGTACAACAATCATGTCAGCGGAAGATATTGCCTGCAAAGGTTATGACTTATGACAGACAACTCAAATCCACAAAGCACTTTCTAATTTCAAGTAAAATTCACAACATATTTCATAATTATTCTCATGAAGCAAAATTATTTTCAATTAGACAGCAAGCAACAATCATACTTCACAAGTAACTTGTTTCCATGCTCAACAACACATATCTAAGTTGTTTTCTACCATTCACTCCCTCTTCTCATCACACTAATGTATCTTCTTTATGTTCTGTCCATTTTATCAGGAAGATGCACTAGCAAGTCCAAAATGGAAGGAAGTTTATGGTATTACCTTTTCAACTTAAAACACAGAAAAGCAAGAAATACAAGATATGACTGGTGACACAAATCTTCACCACGTAGACTTGACATACCAGCTAGCAGGGAACTTTTCCTCTACTAGCCAATGTATTTTGCAATTCATGTTTTAACATCATTACCAGACTAGGTTCACCCTTTTTTTTCCTAGTGACAATATAAGCTGCTTTGCACACTCAATACTTTCTACTATAAAATATTCTGATCTATACATAACAAAGCTTTTCAGGTTAAGTAGTATTATTTAGAAGAATAAAATGCAAGATGCTTTTCTATCTTGTTAGCAAGCTTCTGAAAAGAAAAAAACAAGCCTTTTCAATTTTGAAATTGGTTTTAACATTGAAGATCCTTTAGGAATCATTCTGGTGTGTGAATTACTTCAGAGAAACTTATTATTTCTTCAATAAAGAAAACCATGAGAATGCTTGTATGAAGAAGGAATTACTATGTGATTATTAAGTTTGTAAAAGTCTGGATAAAAGTTCTTTTTTTCAAACAAGAATTCATATTCCTTTAAAATGGCCCTGCTTTATCTTTGAACAGGAATTTTTTTTTTTAACTCATTCTCCTATATACTCCAAACACTAAGAACATTCGAAAAAATGCCTACAGGAAAACAACTTTCAAAAGAAAAACAGAGATATTATTTTTCTTCCAACCAAGTTATATATCTTAAACAGCAAATGAGAACATTCAAGCAAAAGAACAGGATTCAAGACAACTACCTGGACATTATGGGTACAAAGAACACGAGTCTTTTGATCCATAAGAGGGCCTAAAATAGCATTGTGTAAAATAAACCTTGCAACTTCTGCATCAACTGCACTGAGGACATCATCAAGCATATTTACATCTGATCCTTGATAAATGGCCCTGATGCACATCATTTTCAGATAAGATAAACAAGTATTAGGGAACAAGAAAGAAAATGATAAAATATGAATTTTCCATTGATAAAATACTAAAAACAATACACAAAAATCTACGTTACTAAAATATAGAAAGTGTTAAATTTGGGTTGAGTCTAACTCACCCCAAGAGCTAGCTCAAGGGGAGGAGTGGCTAAAACGCTTACAAGAGACGTATTACCTATCCCAAATTGACGTGGGATTCAACATAGTTCCACGTCCAGACTATACTGGAGCGTGACACATTTACGGGAGGCTCAACATCGGTGGAAGGCTTGATATCATTTTAAATTTGAGTCGGTCCTAACTCACCCTAAAAACTAGCTCAAGGGAAGGAGTGTCTAAAACTCTTGTAAGGAACATATTACCCTATTCCAAATCGATATGGGATTCAACAGAAAACATAGCAACAATAAACAGAAAAGCTTAGCTCCATCAAGAGTGCAGAAAAATTAAATCCTAGGGCAAACATAACCTTGCCAAAGCAAGACGAGCTCTCTGTCCACCAGATAAGTTGACTCCTTTTTCTCCAATATAAGCCATATCCCCTCCATTCATTAATGAAATGTCAACATCCAGTGCACAAGCCTTCAAAGTATCTGAATATCTGACAAGCAGAAAAAACAAATCAAAGAAATGGGTAAAGGCGTAAAGCCACCATTGTAAAACAGAAACAGTGCCTTTCTGGATTCTTGACACAACATGCCAATTGTAACTAGAACCACAATCACCTCATTCCGTCTCAATAAGATTGCCGTGTAAAACTAGAAAAAGCTAGCAAACAAATAAAGCAGCAGCATAGTAAGGAGTTTCAGCACAAGAAAAGTAACAGGGTTTTCAAAAGGATACAGTTATACCTTTTTGATTCATAATTCTTCCCAAATAAAATATTGTCACGTACTGTTCCAGAAAAAATCCATGGAACCTGCAATTTCAACAAAGATCAATAAAAAGATTTTGCATCAAGAACTGTAAGCTACAAAGGTTAAGAGTATAAACCTGTGGTACATATGCTAGAGATCCATTTGAATGAACTGATCCATGGATGAGGCACATTTCCCCCAAAATTGCACTCAATAATGATGATTTACCTGAACCAACCTGGATAGTTTATGTTAGCAAGAAGAAGGAAGAACAGAGTACAGGACTAAGTGGAAATAGAATATCTCATAGTGTCATTATAAGAAGTCAGAACTTGAAAAAAAATGTGCATCTGCTAATAATCTTCGGTTTACCTATGTGTTAAGCTATCATTAAAACGCTTATGACAAGAAATCGATATTTTATGTTCAAATCTCAAACCTGCAGTAATTATAGAAGGCATATACAATTATAAAAAATATCAGGCATGGAATTGAATTTTAACCTCTCCAATTATCGCAATGAATGACCCCTTTGGAACACAGAGAGTCACATGATTTAACACCAAATTCTGTTGCTGTTCATTGCTGCTTGACCAAGAACAACATGTATCATGCATTATAACAGCCATGTCTTCAGAGATAATGTCAGACTGGTGATTTGAGAAAACTGAAGGAGATTCAGCTCTCTGATTAAGTTCATGTTTGTACTCTTGACAGCAGAGGAACCTGCTCAACCGCCTGGTTGATATAAAGGCCTGGTTCAAAGAGAAAATGCAGCTATTAGAAACACTATCTTGGGAATATTTATTCAAAAATCACATTACACATACAACTTACATCAATCAATCCATTGATGACCCACGGGAATGAATTAAGAGGAGATATTAGATTATTAAACAAAGCAACACAAGTGAATACCTACAACACAAGTGAAATCAATATTTTTTGTAGTTAAAACCCGTTGTTTCTAAGAAATGAACCAAAACAAATAACAAAAATTAAATAAAGAAATACAAAGAAGTTTATTATTAAGGTATCATGTGAGCTGTGATCAAAATACCGTAGCAGCCTCAAGCTGATGTCCCATCAAAGTAAAAAGGCCAAAAGTGAACAAAGAGAAGAGAGTTGGTGTTGTAGCCCAAAAGAAAACGCACCATGCATCCAAATATTTCCTCGTCTGATATGAAAGAGCAAACGCAATGATTGAAAGATTCAAGTATTTGAAGTGAAAGAATAACATCTATAAACTGCATTAATTTTAGACTGCCCAAGAATCAAGTACAATGCCATACAGCTAAGTGTTTCAGTTCTGAGGATCTTGTGTCCATCAGCCAACTAGAGAAAAGACGCTCCCAACCATACATCTTTAAAGTGCGAATATGAGCCAAAATTTCTCCTGTCCTTCTAATCCTGTGAACGGATATGTCTGTTAGAGTAGAACTCCAATCAAAAGAGTATACAAGCGTGCTCTGTTCCCATAATCCCTAATATTATCATCTCATAGTCGATATTGTGGTTGATATTCTTCTTGCCCAGATTGAAACTGTTGGATGGTGCTCAATACTAGGAAAAATCTAATGATCATTGGAGATGAGAGAACATTTCTGGTTTATTGTAAAACAGATAACTGGAGAGCAAAGTTGTGGGTGGACCATTGAGACTGTCTCACCAGTCACCAAGCGTATCGACTCAACAAAATAAGAGGCCACTTAAGTTCTTTATGTTTACTTGAAGACTACTCATGCCATAGCTTAGAAGATATCATGCATAACAACAGTTGCTTCTGAATCTCAGAACTCACTTTGCAAATTGCAAACTTTTGCCACCATAGAAAATGATAAAACACAAAAATGTACCTCTCATCTTTCTGCTTCATCATTTTCTCCGTGGCACTAGCAATCAATTCAGAAATCCATTTATTCACTGCATCAAAAATATTTCAACAGTGGAGAAAGGTATACAGTTTTTGCATAATAAGGTACAACATGATTAAAGTTGCGATGCTGCAGAGGAGTAGCCATAATGCAAATAAAGATAAAATTTGAGGTTGAGTAATAGCTAGAAACCATGTTTAGCACCAACTCTTGACACATAGGTGTATGCATATTCATAATGAGAAGCCAACATGCATGGAACCCAATTATTCAAAAGTGTATATTGCAGATGTCATGTAAAAGCTTAGTCACTAAGAAATACCTGGTATCAGTAAGATGGTGATTGCCAATCCAGAAAGAAAAGCAAATTTGACTTGTGTATACAAGAGGTACAAGGCTAGACCAATTTGTAAAGGCAAGCTGAAAAAATCATAAGAGCTTGATTTGTACATGGTATTTAGCAGAGCTCTTTTCATACAGGCACTAACAAAATAATTCAAGTCTAATACCACCAGAAAATTACAATTGCTCCCAAAGTACAGAGAAAAGACAGTATAAAATGCCATAACTACGACAAAAACTATTGATAAATCTACAGACTTGTACAAAAAGAAAATACCACATTTATTCTCTGATAGGACTCATCTGCCCCAGTATCTCACTCAATGCTACATAAAAAGTAATAAAAAAAAAGAAAGAAAATAAAACAGAACCAAATATGATCTCCTTAAAAAGCTCTTCTGCATTTCACCTATTTAAGTTGTCAATTAAGTCAATTCCAGGAT
Source organism: Manihot esculenta (assembly GCF_001659605.2). Taxonomy (NCBI): domain Eukaryota; kingdom Viridiplantae; phylum Streptophyta; class Magnoliopsida; order Malpighiales; family Euphorbiaceae; genus Manihot; species Manihot esculenta. The sequence goes on from NC_035171.2 coordinate 9,516,006, forward strand.
TTCCAGTAAATGAGTGAAAAAGTTGCTTAGCTGTCTGAAACTGTCTTTCGTCATTCATTTTCATTCAAATGTTTAATTTAACAAGAAAAATTTATACAACAAAAGAATTCAAGAGAGAGAGAGAGAGAAAAAGAAACTATGGTCATAGAGGAACACAAGTCCAATACAATAGACTATTGTCACCTTAGTGCTTTTAGTGCTTTTAGTGCTTTTACATAATTTTAAAAGTTTTAGTGCTGCACAGTCATTTATCAAGCACATTATTTCCATGCAACAATTATTCTTAAAACCCTAATAAACATCCTTCCCTTGGCGCCTTAAACATGTAGACGCAAATTGTTTCCAACTTCTTTGCCATTTCATTGAGAAGCAGTTGCACATAACTACTAGATGTTTATAATAATTTCCACAAAACTAATGCGGACATTCAATTCCAATACGAAAAAATGCTAAAAATATTTGCACAATCGAGAATAAGAAAATCAAACATTAGATAGTGAAATTTTGTCACCATTTAATATCGTACCACAAAATTAATGGAGCAATATTATTGACAATAGTAAAAAGAAAAAACAATGTCAGTTCAGAGCACTGAAATGATGAACTTAATAAAATTAAGCAATAAGTTTAGTACCGGTACAAACATTCAATGCAACAGTAATTTCTTGTTCCGTGATTGAACCCTATAGAACTTGTTACAAAGGGAAAGAGGATGACAATCTTAAAACAAATAATTAAAGTGCAAACTTTGAAAGTTAGTAGCGCCAATGTCAAATTTAAATTTCTTTCGTATGTAATGCAATACTGCATCTTTACCTCCACATATCATGGAAACTGTTACACAAGTTGACAGTTCGATCAGCATCTACAGACATAAATGTCTGTATTTCCCCCTCAGAAAATTTGGATCTCTCTGCTAGATTAACACATAGGCACTAAGAAAAAAAAAGTATTAAAAAAATCATAAAGCAGTGGTAAGTTATAAAGTGCAACGAAAACTGAAGACCTGTGTCACTGAAGAAAATCGAAAAACAAGTCATCAAACCAGAAGAAGAGAGGTCTCAAAGCATCAAGAAAGTTTTTTTACGTCATATGTAAACAAGGAATACAATTAAAATATACTTTCTTCAAAGTAAAACAACAAGCAAACTTAAAAATGAGCCAAATGGAAAGCATCAAATTGACTGATACTAGTTAATTAAAATTAATATCTCCAGCTGTAAATTACAACAAAAATTTCAATCATGTGCCAATATGGAAACTCAATATTGGTAAAAGGCATAAATTGCTACACAGTAAACAATATTTGACAAGATCACTGAGCAATTATTAAGTACTAGAATAACAAGATGTCAAATTTAACAAGAACATAATTCAATGATCATTTTATTATCATTAAAGAATTATTGCATTTCCATAGAAGATCTAAGAATAATTTGGAATATTAAAGCATAATGCACTTATACTGTATTTGGTAGGTCATGATAAAGAGAAATAGAATACAATAGAACTTATTTCCTTTTATACACATTTGTGTTTTTTATATTCATTAACAGCGTGTTTAAACACCGCACATATTTGTTATTCTTATAAAAGAACTACTAGAAAAACACTATTGATTTGATTAACAAGAAACTTGAAATTATTAAAAAAGGCAAATAGCCCTTTTATCCCTTGAGAAATATTCAAAAAGTCATTTAAGCCCTTGTCAAAAAAATTGGTCCATTTAGGTCCCTAAACATTTTAAAATAATCATTTAAGCCCTTAAGGTTTTTTTTAAAATGGTCACTTAAATCCAAAATCCTAACTCCATTAAAAACTCTGTTAGTGAATTAAAGATGGACATTTAAGCTCCTTAACAAAAGACTCAATAGTCATTTAAGCCCATTTAATAAATAAATTTATTTTTTGATATTTCAAAAAAATATATTTTTGAAATTTTAATGATTAAGTTCAAATTAAATAAAATATGTTAGTTTATATTGTTTATAAAAAAGTAATTTTATAAAATCTATAAAATAAATAAAATGTTAGTAACCACTTATAACATTTAAATTTAATTTATTAAAAATATAAAGAAAACTTTTGATTTTTTTAAAACACTTAAAAAAAATTCTTTTTTTTTCTTTTCTCATTAATCAAACACAAACTTTAACCACAGCCTTTATTAAAAATTTAAATTATCATTAAAAAAATAATGACTATTACTCTATATTAAAATAAATAATGAAAGTAAAAAATATATTAAAATTTAATTTTAGTTTTATTATACAGATATGGTATTTGAACTATTCTATAAATTAAAAAAATAAAAAAATATCTTATAATTCTTATATTTGTAGCTTTTATTATTTATCTTATATGTAGAGTATTATCTATAATTTAATAACATTATACATTTTTTTAATAATCATTTAAAAACTTTTTAAAAGAAATTTTGAGATTAAAATTTGATGTTTTGTTGATGAGAAATGAAGGGAAAATCTAGATACCTTTTAGTTTAGTTTTAAGGAAATGATTTTTTAATATTAAATTTAAATGTATAAATTTTAATTAAATTTAGTTTTAATAATTAAGTTCATAGATAAATTACTTCAATTTAAATTATTAATGAATAAATACAATAGTTTTATAAATTCATAAAATAACTAAAATTAAATTTATTTATTTAATAAGGACTTCAATGAGTATTATGCTATTTCTCAAGGGCTTAGATATTTTTTTAATGGAGAATTAAGGGCATTAATATTTTGGACTTAACTTATCATTTTAAGGGTTTAAATGATTATTTTGAAAAACTAAAAGTTTTAAATGGACAAATTTTCTTGACAAGGGCTTAAATGACCTTTTAAATATTTTTCAAGGGTTTAAAAAGGTTATTTTTCTTAAAATATTCAGAAATGTTTTGTTACAGTAGCAGCACGAAAACTAGTCCGTAACATCACACACATTGCAGCATTCAAGTTCCAAAATTTAACCGCCCAAACATTTTGAATTAGTTTGAATTTGCAAACTAAGAGTGCCTTCGGTAAAACTGTAAGATTTTTGTTTTATGGTTTTTAAAAATTAAAAACAGTTTTTTTTTTTATTTTTGTTATTTACTTCTTAAAAACGGTTTTCAATCAAAATAAGTTTATAAATTTTTTATAAAAATAAATAATAAAATATATATTTTTTAAAATATGATATTTAAAAATAAAACAAGAATATAAATAATTTTATAAATGATTACACATAAAAATAATAATAAATTATTTTTACAAAAAAGGCAAATTATTAATAAGTTCCTGTAGTATAGGAAAACTCATTAATTAGTCTCTCGTTTTTAAAAAGTACATTAAAATATTCTTGAGATTTAAAAAGTTTACTAGTTTGTCACTCTATTAATTTTAGTCATTAAATGTTGCAAAAATGAAAAATTACTATTTACTACTTGTGGTATAGGAGTAATTATTAGTCAATTAATTTTAAATAATATATTAAAAACATCCTTGAAGTTTTAAGGAATATAGTAATTAATCCCTCCATCAATTTTAATTATTAAGTGTTACAAAAAAGTTTAAAATGCTCTCAATATGAAGAGATTAATTGGTAGATATTTTACAAAATTGAGAGACTAGCTAACAAACTTTCTCCCCCACATAAACTAAATAGTAAATCCATTTAATATTTAAGCTAATAGAAGGACTAATTAATATATTTTTTAATACCTCAATGATGCTTTAATGTACTTTTTTAAAATCAATGAACTAACTAATGAGTTTTTTCATATTATATGGAGAATAATTAGTAGACATTCTTACGAAACTGAGAGACCAACTAATAAATTTTTTTGTACAACATGGACTAAATAGTAAAATATTTAACAACTAAAACTAATAGAATGACCAATTAGTAAATTTTCTTTTAAAATCTCAAGAACATTTTAATGTATTTTTTAAAATCGAGAATTCAATTAATGAGTTTCTATATTACAAGGCTAAATAGTAATTTCTTATAATATTAAAATAAAAATATATTTTATAAATTAATTCAATGAATATATATTTAAAAAAATGAATTTGATTGACGAAAATAAATTTTTGAAATTGTTAATGATAATTTGATAAAAGTTACATAGAAAAATAATAATTTGATAAAATCTGTAATAAGAAAACCAATATTTGTAGTTTTCAGTTTTATTTCAAAATTTTCTAATATATAGTAAAACTAAATACGCAACAGTAATAAATGAATAAGTTTCCTGTTTTTTAATCAAATAAAAATAGAAAACAGAAAACCACAACGAAAACGAATACACCCTAAGTTTATGACTGAAATTACCAATCTTTTTTCTTTTTTTTTCCAAAGCAACATGCACTCGTTTAGGTAACTTCCAATTAACATTGTCAACACATTGGTGCAAAAGAAAGTGAATTAATAATATTAATACATTAGCTTATCTGCATTCATGTTGAAAAACCTATATAGAAACACATGATATACATACCTTTTGATAAATTAGAGTCATAATACCAGATCGTAGCTTTAGCTTCAACTTTGCAAGATGAAATGTATATTGTGTATCTAAGAAAGATCTGCAAAATTATGACAAGCATCAATAAACTATTATGGTTAAAATGTCACCAACCAAACTGAAATATCTGCAAATTGAGAAATATTCTCTAAATGACAAATAGAGCAAATGAATTTGCATCTACGCATTTGTGCATGTGAAAAATGAACCTATGAACATCAAGAAAGTAGAAATTGCATTTATTTTACATCTGAAAGGCATGGCTGTTTATGATACAATCACATAGATGAATTGAAAATAATCAATTAAAGCTTAACAGAAAAGGTATCTCAACACAATTTAAAGATAAACAGCACCATGAATTGAGGTTTAGAATGCTGCAGTTATGAACAAAATACAAATAAAGGTCCCAATCAATGCACATTATTTTTTAAAATAGGGCAGCAAAAACATGGATATGGAAACCTTTCATTGTATCCCAAACTTCTTTTGGACCACATGTCAATCCCGTTTTGCTAGAGTTTCTAGTAAAACTGTGAAACAAAGAGCTCAAGACATCCATGCTTAAAATGCAATTACAAGAAAAAAGAAAAAAAAAAACTGAAGGGAAAAAAAAAAGCAGCACAAAAGACAATTAATAGATGATATTAGGCACTAGGAATGATATTTACTTCAGGATAGAAGTAAGGCCCAAGGATAATGCCAGAACATAGCCATTCCAATGTCCAGAACCTGTAACATCACAACAAATTTACCTATATATCTCCATCATAAGAAAACTTCAAAATGACCAATAAGTAACAATCACAAAACAAAGGAAGGCAGAATGCATGCAGTTTGCATGTAAATACTTCAAAATACGAAAAAATAAATTGTATACCAGAATTTTGCATGAGGGGCTATGATTAGCTAAAACATTAAATGAAAGAACATCTTTCCAATACATGCAGTTAGCAACAAAATTGGAAACTTTACAGAACCATGATGAGAGGAGCTCATTGAACAATGAAGCAAATAGGAACACTACAACTGGGAAAGACCAAAACAAAAATGAGATGAAAATAGTCTTGAATTTGCAACTTGACCACAACACCAGTAGATACTATCCAAAGGACCAGGAATAAAAACTGATCCATGCTCCATACCTTGTTGAAGAAACCGAATGAGTTTATTGAGAAGCAGTGGTCCCACAAAACCAATGCAATCATTCAACATCTGTAAAAGTAAAATTTCTCAATATAAACATGTTTCCATTTGAGAATGCACTAGAGGAAATTAGGTAGATGAAAACATTATTCATCATAAACACTCTATATTATATAGAAAATAAAGCATTAGCTGAAATGGCTTTCTCAGCGGTATATATTATGCTATCCAATAATTCTTATTCTTTTAATTATCCTTCTCTATTTTTAATTCCCCTTCTTATGAAAACCAAACAATTATCACAAAGACAAACATGCCTTATTTATTTGCTTAATTTAGTAATGTTTACATGAGTAATATGTGACAGATTTTTAGCTCAGCAACTCCTTCAACATGCAAATGGCATAATATAAACATTAGCATTGTCACAAAAATGGTACTAATTTAAAAAGAAAGAAAAATGAAGAACTATATGAGTAATCAACAATTGAAAAAGATAATTTGCTATATGATGAACTTAAATTAGGTTCAGCACACTATCTTGATGATAAGTATAATCACATAAGTTTTATATTATAATACAATTACCTTTAATAAACCAATAGAAAAATATGGCCACCCATATGCGCAACAGATTGCTTTAAACAAGAAAGGGTTAGAGCTACTCTGCTGAGCTCCCCAGCAGCTTAACAATCTATCATGACAGGTTGAGGGTTCCATGTCATTAGGTAGCAAAAGCAAATCTTCAAAGTCAAGCTGCTTTCTGACACCACGCTTCATAACAGAGGTGATAGATTTGAACGTCATGAGATCCCAACTGCTCCATGCATGTCCCTTTGACAGCAATATGATTCATGAAATGCAATAATTTATTATGATTTATGTTGACTTCAAACAAAGAACAAGAAAAATAAATAACAAAAAAGATGAGGACCTCATTATGGATGTAAGTCTCATCTCAACCAAAAAACTGACGTTGCACAACTCATAAAAGAGAAAAGGGAAACAGTAGTCAACTGTTTCATAGGTGATAGCAGAATACCTTCTTGAAAGAAGAAGAAGAAGGTGTAGCCAGAATTCAACAAAGCCAACCATAAACAGAATAATCCAATAGAATAGGTTTTTGTAGTTTTAACAGTTCAACAGTAATAAAAGTGATGCAGCAGTTAAGGAGGGCATGTCAAACTACACCATTTAATTCAACTTCAGTTCATATCTAGAGAAACAAAAGAATAAGGGAACTCTAATCCAGATATTCTCTATAAATTGCTCAATTCAAGTAACTATTCATTTAGGACTAGAAATACTAGTGAAGGGAAGGGAAGACAAAACATAATACAAATCCAGACATTGTTATGGATAACAATGGATAGCCTAAATCTATAACAAACAGATTTTATTTATCTAGTAATTTCTTTTCAGATTTTCCATTATCTTATCTTATCCTAGATCTAATAGTTGCTTGTATTAGACTACTATTTTGATTAGAAGTATGAGAACCACCTCTATAAAAGGGGTTTTATTTTATTCAATAAAATAAGCATATTTATTCCAAGAATTGTGAGATTGAAACTCTCTCCTTTTTGAGTCTTGAGGTATTAAGAGCTCCCTCTAATGAGCTCTTTTCTTATCAATCATCCCATGACACAATCCATGACCTGGGACCATAACAATGTGGTATTAGATCCAGTCGTCATGGGTGTTTCAACAAATCTAGAAGATAAGTTGAATTCTTTCATACAATAATTTGATGGACGTTTGAATGACTTAACTCAGCAGATTTTTAAACTAGTTCGAACCTTCAATACGGTTTTGAACCAAAACCAAAATAGATCGAGCTACAGCCAATTAAATTTTGGCCAACAAGTGAATGAGAAGATAGAGGTATCTGTGGTGCTCCAAAATGACAAATTCGACTTTCCATCGTATGATGGCACAAATGGTACATTATCATCCTACATTCTGATATCTACAAGAGTGGAGTAGTAGATTATGTTTTGAAAGAACTTAATTTAGTTTCAAGTGAAGTTGTCTTTTAATCCAGACACTTGGGTTTGGAAAGTGGTAGGTAGTGGGCAATGTTGTTTTGAATCTAAAGATGCATGGAGCCTATATTTTTATGTTGCATATCCTACATTTGAGCTTGAGGACAAGCTCTGTTTCGAGGAGGAGAGTGATATTATGGATAATGGATAGCCTAAATCCATAACAATAGATTTTACTTATCTAGTAGTTTCCTTTCAAATTTTCTATTATCTTATCATTCTGTTATCTTATCCTAAATCTAATAGTTGCTTGTATTAGACTTTTACTTTAATTAGAAGTATTAGAACCACCACTACAAAAGGGGTTTTATTTTATTCAATGAAACAAGCAGTTTATTCTAAGAATTATGAGATTGAGACTCTCCTTTTTTAGTCTTGAGGTATTAAAAGCTCTCTTTAACGAGCTCCTTTCCTATCAATCATCCCATGACTCGGGACCTTAACAGACATCCTCTATGGTGATTCACGCATCCATATGCAATTAAACTTTTGGTTGAACAAAGTAAAAATAACAAAATAAACTGATGAAAGTGCAAGAGTTCCAAAGTACTGAAAAAACTTGTTTAACTACAAACTTTAATGCTCCTGTAACAAAAACTTTTGACTACAAAATATGAAAACTGCTATTATAAGAAAGAAAGTGTAAATCTTACTGATAAAATTCACAATGGTTGCAAATTACTTACAGAATCTTGAGGACAACCTCCCTCGATATCCATATCAATAGAAAGAAGCGGATCTTCCATTGAACTATAATTCATGCAAATAGCAATGATTTCAGTAAATCCCAATATTTGAAAAATAACAAGGATAAAGCGTGACATTTATTTATTCACTGACAAACAAATCTCAAATGAACAAATAAGTGACAAAAGGTCATGTTGTGTACTAACATGATAACTTAAAGTAAACAGATGATCAATAAGAAAACAAATTCAATAGTTTTACCTAAAATGATAATGAACTATACCTGGGTACTTAGCAACGATTAACAAAAAGATATAGTTCAGAATTGATACTTGATGATATGTACATGAATGCATGCACACATGTATAAGTGTCTCTGAGAATGTGTTTGAGAAAGAAAAAGGCTATTCAACAGAGTACATGATGCCTGCTTAATGGAATTGAGAACCAGTATGTTGCAAGGCCTTTAAATCAAAACCCCCTTCAGTTACCATAAAATGCTAGAACAATGAAGGTTAGAAGCCATGGTGACTAAAGATAGCATTACCATGCATCTTACAGAACCTCCCATATTAACTTTTCTGTTTCAGCATTCCTTCCTCTATGCAAAAACAGTATCTTTTTAATAATGTATTTAAGCATTCTGTTAACTTATTTGCTGATTCTAGTGATATGACTTTATTTGATTATGGATTTTAGACAAAAATTAGGATCCTTAATTATCTCAGTAATTATTCTTTAATTATTTACTTCCTGTCTAATTGTAATTTTTCGTGTATAAATAGTCATGTAAATCACTTATAAAGATCAAAAGTGGTATCAAAGCTTTTTCCTGATTTTAGGGTTTAAATTCAATTTTTCCTCTTTAAAATTTCTAAAACTCTATATCTACCTTTTTGGTACTATCCTACCTAGAGATCTTTTCACATCTCACCGCCGCCACTAGGAGGACCGTAGGACCGTCGCGGCTAGACCATCCAGCTCCGACGTCGGAAAGTCACACGCGTGAGGCTCACGCACCCTCCCTTCCCGGCGCGTGAGATCTGCCCGATGCTGCTTCCCCGCTCTGATCACTCCGGCGCCGATTCCGACCCTCCTTCTGGCCATTCCGTGCCGCTAGCTGGTCTTTTGGTGATTCGGTTTGGCTCTCTTGTGTGTACAACCTTGGTACCTCCTATTCTTTCACAGTTCATTTGTTTTTACCATGGCAGAAGATAAAAAGGTTTTGATTCCTAAATCTAATAATTCTTCCTTGCAAATTAGTTCCGTAAAACTTGATGGAATCAATTATCTTGCTTGATTACTATCAGGACTTTCAGGCAAACTGTACTGGAGATGCAGTCAAATTTCGAAAAATGATTGAAAAGGAGCGGGTCTATGATTTTCTTGCAGGGTTGAATAACAAATATGATCCAATTCGAGTCCAAGTGTTGGGGAAAAATCCTTTTTCCTTCTCTAAAAGTGGCTTATGCCCATGTTCAACAAGATGAAAGTCGCCGACATGCTATACTCTATACTGCACCAGTTGAAAAGGCTGGGTTGGCTACTAGTTTGAGCACACTTGCAGCCTCCTAATTCTGAGAAAGATCACTTACATTGTGATTATTGTGGGAAACCGAGGCATAGCAAGGAGACTTGCTGGAAGTTATATGGTCCTCCCACTAGAGGTCGTGGGGGAAACAACGAGGTACCTTTAGAGCTCAAACTAATTTAGCAAAAACTGTGGAGGAGCCCTTTAAGGAGACAACCGCTGCTGAGTTTCTTTCCCCTAATAAAACTTAGGAGTCTCAAGTGCCTCTTAACTCATATTGATACCTCTTCCTCCTCTGGTGCCACATCTAACTTTATAAAATCAGGCAATGTTTCCTTTCTTAATATTGTTCCATGGATTATTAATTCTGGTGCGAATAGACACATAACATGCTCTTGTAAAGGCTTTCTCAATTATTTTCCTTCTCTAACCAAAGATAGTGTTAAAATTGCTGATGGCTTTTTTACTCCCATATCCAAAACAAGTTCTGTTATTTGTGCACCCAATATTAAATTATCATTTGTTTTCATGTTCCCCATTTTTCTGTCAACATTTTATCTATCAGTGCTATCACCAATATCTTTTCTAATCATTGTGTTATTCAGGATTTTCTCACAGGGAAAAGGATTGGCAATGGTAGACTGCATGATGGCTTATACATGTTGGAAGGTGATTAAGATTCTCCAATATCTCAAACCTATTTTGGAGAAAATAAAGATGTTAATCAGAAAATACTACAGTGGCACAGGCAATTAGGACATCCATCATTTTTTGTCTTAGAAAAACTTTATCTTAGTTTGTTTGCTAGAACTCAGTTTGGTTCTTTATTTTGTGATACTTGTGATTATGCGAAGCACACTATAACCTCCTATCCTTTGAATCATAATAAAAGCCAAATTCCTTTTGTGACTATTCATTCTGATGTTTGGGGGCCTATTCAAACTATCTCTTTATCTGATAATCGATGGTTTGTCACCTTTATTGATTGTTATACTCAAATGACTTACGTCTATTTGATTAAAGCTAAAAGTGATGTGTTTTCTTATTTTCAATCTTTTCACAAGATGATTTGTACTCAATTTGATACTAAAGTGAATATTTTGAGAACTGACAATGGAAGAGAATATATGGATAGTAGGTTTTCTGCTTATTTGCAGACTAAAGGGATAGTACACCAGACAAGTTGTCCTTATACTAATGCACAAAATGGCGTTGCTGAAAGAAAAAATAGGCATCTATTGGAGGTAGCTCGATCTCCCATGTTCAACATGAACCTACCCAAAGCATATTAGGGAGATTCAGTCCTAGTATCTACTTATCTTATCAATAGAATACCCCTCAAGGCCCTTGATTTTAGGAGTCTTTTGGAGGTTCCACAGAAAATAATTCATACATTATTTCACAAAAAGTATTTGAGTGTGTTTGCTTTGTCAAACTAGGATGGCGGGAAAATGATATGGTTCAGCGAGAGAGTTCTAGTAGACAGAGGAGATGTCCAATCAGGGAGAGAGAATTGAATGTTTGGATAAGCCAGATTTGAAGAAGTATTCAAGGAGAGACAAGGCAGAAGAAGCCATTATGCAGTCTACTCAGAGTCAATAATCTTCTTCTAGTGAGTTACCCACAACTTTTGAATGCTCCAATGATTTAGATAAACCTATTGAACAAAGAAAAGGTGTTAGATCTTATACTGAACACCTTATTTCTAATTTTGTTTCTTATGAATCCTTGTCTCACTCCTATAGAGTCTTTGCCTTGACTATTTCCTCTGTGTTTATTCAACAGGATTAGAAGGAAACTCTTGCACATCCTAAATGGAAGGAAACAATAATTAAATAGATGAAAGCACTAGCCAAAAATGAAACATGAGAGCTTGTCACTTTCCCACCGGGAAGAAACTTATTGGCTATAGGTGGGTATTCACATTGAAACACAAAACTGATGGCACAATTGAACGGTTTAAGGCCATATTGGTTGCTAACGGATTCACCCAAACCTATGGAGTGGATTACTAAGAAACATTTGCTCCAATTGCAAAAATGAACTCAATCAGAGTCTTATTATCTTGTGCAGCCAACTTGGACTGAGACTTACAGCAATTTGATGTGAAGAATGCTTTCCTCCATAGAGATTTAGAGAAAAAAGTGTTTATGGAGATCCCTCCTGAATTCGCTGATGAGAAGATACAAGTAAAGGTGTGCAGGTTACAGAAAACTTTGTATGGGATAAAACAATCACCTAGAACTTGGTTTGACAGGAATGCTAATTATTATCTGTTTATTAAATATCACGAGGGTAAGATCACCTTTCTTATTGTGTACGTTGATGATATAGTGGTGATAGGTGATGACAAAGAGGAAATGACTCAACTAAAAATGTTGTTGGCTCAAGAATTTAAAATCAAATATTTAGGAAAGTTTCAATATTTCTTAGATATTGAGGTGGCTAGATCAGAAAAAGGAATATTTCTAAAAAAAAGTACATTCTTGACCTTTTAAAAGAAACTGGTATGTTGGGGTGTAAACCGGCAGAATCTCTCATTGAAAGTAATCACAAGATGCAAACAAGAACTGGTGAGTCCGTAGATATCGGAAGATACCAGATATTGGTAGGGAGGTTGATTTATCTCTCACACACTTGACTGGATATAGCCTATGATATTAGCTTAGTCAGTCAATTCATGCATGACCCTCGCGAGACTCATATGCAGGTTGTTTTTTGCATTTTGAGATACTTAAAGTCTGCGCTAGGGAAAGGGCTTCTTTGCTCCAAACATGGTCACCTCCGAGTTGAAGCTTTTACAAATATAGATTGGGCAAGATCTCTCGATGACAGGAGATCCACCTCTGGCTACTGTACAGTTGTGGGAGGAAACCTTGTCACCTGGAGGGGCAAAAAACAAAGTATTGTTGCTCGGTCAAATGTTGAAGCCTGAAGCATAATGCAGAGCAATGGCTCAAGGTGTGTGTGAACTTTTATGGTTGCAAAAGTTATTGGAGGAGCTGAGGTTGCCCGAGAGAGACAAGATAACTTTGTATTGTGAGAACAAAGCTGCCATCAGTATAGCACAAAATCCAGTTCAATATGACCGAGCGAAACACATTGAAATTGATCAGTACTTCATTAAAGAAAAATTAACAGACGGTGTTTTGAGTTTAGTTCATGTGACTTCTACCGAGCAACTTGCGGGTGTGTTCACTAAAGGGATCAACAATAAAATCTATTATAATCAGATTTGCAAGTTGGGCATGTACCACATCTATACACCAAGTTGAGAGGGGGAGTGTTGATTTATTTGCTGATTCTAGTGATATGATTTAATTTGATTATGGATTCTAGGCATAAATTAGAATCCTTAATTATCTCTATAATTATTTTTTGGTTATTTGCTTCCTATTTAGTTGTAATTCTTTGTGTATAAATAATTTACATGTAAAAATCAAGAGTGAAATACAAGAATACTCTAAAGTTCTCCAAAAATCTTCACATTCTAAACCACATTATCCCACTATGCGACATGTTTCTCAATTAACAGAACATCTTTCTGTTTGAAAACTTATATTACTCAATGTCAGCAATCACTTACTAGAACTTCAATGCAAAATGATTTGGAAGTTGGAATTCTCACAAATATTTTCAGCAGCATCATGTTAGGTGGTGGAAGGGTACATGACATCTTGAAGTGGGGGAAGGGAGATAAATCAAGCTATGAAAAATGAAGAAAAGTAGATGGTGAACAAGATCCAAAGAAAAGATCACGTACAATGAACTAGAAGTCAGTAATAACAATGAGGAAACAAGTTATGTTCAAATATCCCCACTGGAATAATCTAATATGCCAACAATAACGTCAAGTCATCCAACAATATAGCCATACATCCTTGGAACCACTAAGAGATTTTACAGTTGATTATCTGTAAGCATGTTAATGTGTTATCGAATTAATAATACCACCGCAATATTGTTAATATAAATAACCAAAGACATTTCAGACCAAAAAAATTGAGACATTAAAGTTATACCTTCCCTTAGAATATGCCTGTTTTATCCTGATGATATTGATGGATAAACCAAACATGATATCCAACAAGACAACTGAACTTTCTGTCAGACATTCCAAAACCTGCCCTTGCAGAATTTCAAGGAATTAAGAATTCATTTTATCAGGGAAGAAAAAATGAAACACTGCAAAGAAAAAAAAGGCTATACAATAAAGATGACATAAGATAGTTTAAAAGAAATATGGTCTATGTTTTCCAAATATAGTCAAATGCTCATGTGTGCAATATTCTTAGTACCTAAACAACACAATTATACCACTAAGCATTAAATGAAGTTCACCAGAACATGAGAAGGAATTTAAGAAAAGCCTTCAGAATAGATATATCGAGCACAACCTAGAAGGCATTCCCCCACGTGATTATGATCTGCAATTTATTGCACATCAATCATGATAGCAATGTTAGAAACGATATGCAAACATGAATTCATCATGACACAGAATTGGAGGGTTTAAGTTTTAAATCATAATGTTCAATTTGATAATATGTTCACAGAATTACGGCATGTTGGGTTGACCTGAAATTGACTTGCTTTGCACGCATTCAATTAATTATAAAACAAAATACCATTTATAAATTTTTACACATGTCTAAATATAATTCTTTAAACAATTTTCATGTTTTTGCATGTAAAATATACAAAACAGTTTTATGTGTTTTTATAAATTTCTGTGGAGTATAATTAAAAAAAAAGTATATTTTTGCAGATCCCAAGAGAAAAAAATGTTATACCCATGGCTTAATCCACTGAAACAAATAACAGCACATTAAATCACTCATGACCATGCAATGCATAGATAAGCAGCCTAACAGGAAAGAAGAATAAAATAGCACCTCCAATGAAGAAAATGTTCTGTGCAGATGAAGGATTTCCAGTAGCACTTTCATGATCCACCAGAAACAAATGAGACATTTGCAAAATATGCCTCGGTAACCAGCCCATTTTACAGAAATTGTGATACTCATCTGTGTATTTTGAAGAGCAGAATCTTGATTCAATTCTTGAGCCAGAATAAAAAGGTCATGACAACAAAGCAAAAATCTTAAGTTAGAAACAGCTTACCCAGAGTATCAGTTGAGAACCTTTGAAAAGCCATTCATGATATACAATAAAGTCTCCATAAAGTTCTTTCTTCAAAAGAAAAATTGTGTCCGCAAATGAGACACATGCTCCAAATGCAGGTAGAAAATGAAACACAACCTTTTCTGTGAAGTTCAACTGTGTATTCTTATAAAAGCATTAGTATTATTCTAAAAATTGTTCTAAAAGAAAAATTAGAGATGCCTAATTCAGAAAGAAAGAAAGAAAGAGATTGGCATTTAACTTTGATAACATAATTTAGATAAAGGAGAGTGGGAGGTAGATATGAGTGACATTTTGTGCAGACGCCAGCAGGAAGAGCTGAAAGTCAAAAAAAGAAAATCCAGCAGCAAAAACACATAAAGTTACTGATCACACTAGAGGGATGGAAAGCTTCTAGTTCAACATATGGCCACAGCGCAGCCTAAGTGGCAGCTGCAGCACTTCAAGGTTCTACATACAAGTCTTTCAGTTCTAAAATAAGCAGTTCACAATGGAACAAAATAATCTAATTGGCCAAACAGCACATATGCTAATAACTGTACTTTTAAGAAAATCCACACATGTGAGATACTTTACCAGAGACTTAAATGACAGTGAGAGTATTTCATAACACAACAGATAAATATGAGCTCAAGCTATTATGAGCAAAGAATGGACATTGGATAAGTCAAAAGATCAATTACAAGATGAGATGTTTTTGAATAGCAAGAGGACATCTAGTAAAAAGGGACTTGCCTTTTTGTCAGAATTAATCATGTAACCACATGCAATGGAAAAGGACAACATTATAAACTATGCTTCTCAAAGGTGGTATCTGACAAAATTTAGGAAACTAAATCAACTATGGATCTCAAACTAGAAAGGATAAACCATCAAAGCATTCAAAATGACATTAAATTGGATACGTGAAGTTTATTCATTACAGATTTTGGCACTAAGCTACAGTAGATAAAAATTTAATACAGAATGCAGCCGCGTGTATCATATGATTATTCATCTAACGCCTGCTTTCTCTCCTTTATAAAAAATAACTAAAAAAAATTTTTTTTTTTTTCTGTAACCAAAATAAGCATCCCAAGCAAAACAGAGACACAGCTTAAGATGATTACCCAAATGTTGCTTTTCAATACCCTTTCCTTCTAATTTCAGCAACTAACCATAAATATATAAAAGATTAAAGAATATACCCTGTGGCTTCCTCTGGCGTTCCTCAGAGTAATTGCAAGTATTGAAATCATAAGAATAGTCAATACATTTGCACCAAATCCTAGAACTGTATGCATTGTCAAGGAAGAGCAATTCATGGCAACAACACCCATCAGTGTCTTATAGTGCAGCAAAGAAAACTTCCTCAACGTATAATAAAGGATATAAGTTATTAAAACATTCTGAGAATTTATTTCCATCCCATACCTGAAAAATAAAAAAAGTGAAACAGCAAATTATAAGGTAGAATGGGAATTAAAATACTCAAATAGGGGGGAAAACGAAATGAGGGGCTGTCCGTTTATGGAATGTCATGCCAAAGACCCAAAATCTTAGTTCTTTTTCTTTTCTCTTTTAATATGATAAAACAAATTATTTTGATGAAAATATCAAGTTAAGCTTCTTCACGGGTCTTTGAGTGCATTATAGATTAATTCTTCAAGGAGTTCCTATGAGAAGGAACAAAAATTGCACTTTCAATGAACTTTCTCATCAACCAACCAGAAGTTGAACTAATTGTACACATAAAGAGAGTTGAAGACTCTTTAAAATCAAACAAAAACACGGGTCCCGACTCTTAATTCCAAGAAAAGAACACCAAGTATAGGGAATTCCAGTTACAGAATGTATCTGCCACACAAATGGGCTTAAAGAGAGAAGAGAAGAGAAGAGAAGCGTACAAATGGAGAATTAGGGCAAATGAGATTCTTCAATTCCATTGGTTTGGTTACTGAGAGAGCGAGTAAATGAAACGAAACAAAAGCAGAATTGCACTCCCAACTTTAAAACTCAAAATAGAGAGAAAATGCGTGATGTCTCATGAAATTACTGAAGGTCTGGAAGTCCACGTGTCCTTGCGCTGAGTCACAGCCAGGTGCATTATGCATGGACTAGATATCATGCTTTTCATTCAAACCGTTAAAAAGTATGTAAAATAGATACTTTTGCTTTTTTAAACGATAATAAAATATAAATATAATTTAATTTAATTTGAATAAATTTGAAAGATTTTATATTTTATTTTTTATTTTTAATTTTTATTTAAAAAATATATATATAAATATATTATTAAAGTTTAATATAAATTAAATAATTATAAAATTCATGAAGTTTGTATTAAATACATCAAGTAATGCATAGATGCTCAATCACCAGCAATTTTTTATTTGACTTTCCTTTAAGTAAGAGGAAAATAAAGCAAAAGTTTTGATTTTGGGTTCCACGTCATTCCTCCACTTATAGGATAAAATTTTATAAAGCAAACAAAAACTTATCTTATAATAATACTTTTTTCAGGTGCAGTTTTTGAATTATATGATTTTTATGTTTCTTTCTTTTCAGGTAATGGCCTTATTGCACATAACATTTTCATTAATCAACACCATTTTCTTTTATTATTTACTTTCAATTACATGGTGTGATGATCGTTGGGTTCATGCGTTTTAAGAGAAGATCCATAAAGACAGTGCTATTCCAAAACCTATGAAGTTTTCCTGACAGATCGGTCCAACATCTCCAGTCATGGTCTAGGCCCATGGAGTGGATCGGATCACTCACAAGTCCAGATCAATTGGGAGGAAGCTCAGCCCAGCCCAGTGAGGTGACAAGAGAAAGAACAGTAGGTCCAATCACTTCGCAGTCCTATCCGCATGCACGCCAAAGAAAATTAAATGGCATCGACGGACATATGGAGAGGGCCTCTGACGCTTTCATATGTACGGATCTACGTGACAGAAACATGTGATACTGTAGCAGAGAGGCCGTTAAACATTACATGAATAAAAGGAAAGGAAGACCCTCCACTCAGGACAAATTTGTACAGTTACGGTAAATTCTATTTTTTGAATCTCGGAACATTAATATGAGACAACTTTAAATTTTATGTTTTTTAAGGCTAAATCTGAATATAAAAAACAAGAGGAATTGACGCGGAACCCTATGGCACTTAATCCTCAAACCCCGTCGCACCTCTGATATAGATTCCAAGAACGTGGATAAACCACCCTCTATAGCACCCTAAGCTTAGCGAAGCTAGAACACTAATAACGGAAGGATTTTGTAGAACGGATCAGAAGAACGCCACAATCGAAATTGATAAGTTGGTCTGATTCGTGATGCAATCAATGAAAGAAGCAAACTCTCACTCTCTCAAAGAAGGCCGAAATTTGCATAAAGCAAATCTGAATTAAATTTGTCAAAACAAAAAAAAGTGTCTGATATAAGAATTTAAGGCCTTATTTATAGTGTAAGGCAAAAACCTAAACCTAGTTGGAAAAGGAAAACAAATACTAAGTCAGAATTCCTATCCCAACAGGGAAACAAGCTAAAATAACAAAAATAACTGCCAAGTCTTTAAAAACCAACCACATTCTCGTATGCCTCAATAGTTCCAGCAGAAACCACAACCTCAGGGACGAAACCACAACCTGCTTATGGTTCGGGCTGATTCTCCACTATCTTCCTCCATGATGTGCTCCAAAAATTAACTTCCACAAAACACAAAAGTATCTTCGGCTAACTGAATGTCGCGAGCGCGACTTTGATAATGGTAGCGAGCGCTACAAATCTTCAATTTGCTTCTGCTTCATCCATGCATACACCCAGCAACGTAATCAGCTTCGAATGACCTTCAAGTTCCTTCTCGCACTTATCCCTAGCAATTTCAGTCATCTCTCTTGTAATAAATTCTTGAATATGCAATCCAAGAGTAACGCCGTACTTCCTTGCTTTATTCCTTGTCAATGGTCCTTGTTGTAGCTCCAAGGGATCCTTGCCTTGCTTCCCATGCTGGTTCACATCAGGAATAGTAGCTACTTATCAATTTTTTATAAGTAGCGATTGGCAATGGTTGTAGAAATATATATATTTTTTTCTGTGATAGTTGTTTTCCACTGTTTAATCCATATCTAAAGTTGCATGTGCCTTAAAGCTCCATATCTAAAGTTGCATGTGCCTTAAGCTCCATATCTACAGTTGCATGTGCCTTAAGCTCCATATCTACAGTTGCATGTGCCTTAAGCTCCATTTCTTCCTTGATTAAGATGTCATGATTGTCGAAGTATCTAGCGAGGAAAGACTGGAGTGTTATTGTTTACATTGGATCTTCTCCATTTCAAGAATGTTATACTTCAACAATGTAGTTTGCTTAAGTTGTTCCTTTTCTCCATGTGTTTCAGTTTGTTTTTATAGATAATGAGATTTTTTTTTTTTTTAGATTTGTAGACTTCATAAGCTCATGGATGTTCTGAATTAAATAGTCGATGTATTCGATTCAAATCGAAAAAATCGATCTAATTAAATTAATTTAAAAATTTAGTTCGATTTTTTATTCATTTCAATTCGGTTTGATTTTTAATTTAAAAAATTTTGATTATTTAGATTCGATTTAGTTTTAATAAAAAAAATTTAAAAAAATGAATCGAATCGATTAGTAATAATAATATATTATTTTTAATAATATAGAAAGATTAAATTATATTAAAATTAAAATATTTCAATTAAAATTTAAAATATTAAAAACAAATTGTAAAAATAAAAAATTTATTAAAAATTAAAATCAATCAAATAAAATCGAATCAGATTGATTCAGTTCGATTCGATTTCTGATCAAAATCAATTTGATTCAGTCTTTATAAAATATAAAATTTTAATTTTCAGTTTATTGGATTCAATTTTGAGTTTATTGAGTTGGATTTTGAATCCAACTTGGTTTTCTTTGGAATCATAGAATTTTAGTATTGGAGTTTAAGTTGTGTCTTATTTTTATTACTTGAATTTGTATGGATTCAAATTTTAGGTATTGTTGTTTAAAGAAATGCAAAACATTGATCCATATGGAAATTCATATTTAAACTTTATATGTAGAAAATGGAGAAATAATGAGAATTTCTAAACTATTCTTATTTAAGTTTAATAATTATTAATTGTCCTCTATTTTAACTAGTTAAAAAATAATATAAAATTTTTATTATTTTAAAATTTTAATTTATTTAATGAAGATTGATTTCTATTTAAATTCAAATTATATTGTATCTATAATTTAATATTAATTAATTATATAAATTTAAATTCTTTACCATACTTGTATTTAAATTCTACTTTAATAAATTTTGTTATATTATAATTTAAAATAAAATTTATAAATCATTAATTTTTTTAAACAATTAATATTTCATACTTCTTATTTGCAAAATTATTAATTTTAAAAATTAATTAAAAAAGAGATCCATTTTTTTAAAAGAAAATCTTTTTTATGTTTTTAATGAATATAAAGTTTAGATTCCAAGACTCAGAAAAGTTGTGATTTTAATGTAATTTAAAACCATAACTGTGAATAAGATTCTAAGGATTAGAAAAGTTATGGTTTTAATTTATTTTAAATTAAAAATAATAAATTCTTAATTTTATATATTAAATTAAATAAGTTTAAATTTGATTAACTGTGATTGAGATAAGATTTTTTAATAGATAAAATCTTTTTTTATTAAATAAACTGAAAATTCAAGCATTATTTAACTTTAATATTTTTATTTTTTTAATTATTTATAATTATATTTAAATTTTAAAATGAATTACAATTTTCATTAAATTAATTAATTATAAATTTATCCAAAATTCTCAAATTTGAAAATTCAGAATTTATGATATATCATATACAAAAGTGCAAAGGATATGAAAATAATAAAAAGTAAAAAAATTATTATAAACCCATTTGATATTAATTCATTTCCATGTAAAAAATTGCAATGGTAAATAAATTCAATTATTTATAATATTATTATTATCATTAAATAAAATTTAAATTTATTTTAATAATAATCCTACCTATACTAAAATTTCTATTATAAATTATAATTTAAAATTTAAATAATCATACCATCTAAATTCAACAAGTAATACTAATTAATTCAAATCATTTTATCCATTAGAATAAAATTAACAAAAGTATATAAATATATAAGTTAAGAAAATGCAATAATTAAATTATTAAAATCGCTCATGGTAATTTAAAATTATTACAATAAAATTAAATTTAGTTAATAATTAATATAAATATACTATTTAGGGTTGATAAAAATTAAGAATTATTATTTATATTGTTAAATCTAATTTTATTACATTTATATATAAAAATATACAAAAGATAACTTATCTAAAAATTAAAATTCTTTTATTTATAAAATAAATCAAAGAGTATAAATGGTTGGATAATGCTAGTTTATTTTAAAAATATTTACTTACATAATGTGAAGCAATTGAAATTTTATTTTTCTATTAAATTTATTTATAAAAAAGAAGAATTATGATTTAATCTCTCAGATTTAATAAATCAAAGAGTATAAATGGTTGGATAATGCTAGTTTATTTTAAAAATATTTACTTAGATTGAAATTTTATTTTTTTATTAAATTTATTTATAAAAAAAATTATAATTTAGTCTCTCAAATTTAATAAAACTAATTTCTTAATTTTTAAAAATCCATTAAAATGTCCTTGAATATAAGAAAAATTACTAATTAGTCTTTTCATTAACTTTAACCATTAAGATAAAAATTTAAAATAAAAAACCAATTAGTTTAATTTTTATATACTTAAGAGATCAGCTAATGAATTTTATTTATACAATAAAAACTAAATAATAGAATATTTAATATGTAAAATTAATAAATGACTGATTAAAATATTTTTTTAATACCTCATAACATTTTAATGAATTTTTTAAATTAATGAATTAACTAGTATCTAGTGAATTTTATTAAATTTGAGGGATTAGATCATTATTTTCTTTTTATAAAAAATAAAAATAAGAAAACCAATATTAGCAGGGTAAGCACCGATCAAACTGAATTAATTTAAAAATTCAGTTCGATTTTTTATTCATTTCGGTTCGGTTCAATTTTTAATTTTAAAAATTTTGGTTATTTCAGTTTAGTTTGATTTTGATCAGAAAAATCGAACCGAACCGGTTAGTAATAATAATATATTATTTTTAATAATATAGAGAAATTAGATCATATTAAGGTTAAAATATTCTAATTAAAATTTAAAAAATTAAAAATAAAAGTGTAAAAAATAAAATAATTATTAAAAATTTAAATCGAACTGAATTGAACTGAATCAAACTGATTCGGTTTGATTTAATTTTCTGATCAAAATAGATTCGATTTGATTTTTATAAATACTAAAATTTCGATTTTTAATTTATTTGACTCGATTTAATTCAAAACCGAACTGACCGAATGCTCACGCCTATTAATAATGACGAGTCGAGTGACAGTAGTGCATTGATGGGTAATATTAATAAAAATAAAAAATATTAAACTTTGTAATTTTCTTTTTTTAAGAATTAAAGACTAAACATAGCATTATAATAAAAAAAACAAACTCATATTCAATGTACTCTTATTCAAAAAATAAAATTTTTAGGAGGTGGTCACCTGCCTACCACCTCTTAGATCCGTCGTGTATGCTGCGGATGAGAACGGTTAAAGTAGAATTGAGTACACAATATTACATTAGTGACAAATATATGATTTAAAATGCAAGCAAAATGATCTAATTCAATTCACTCATCAGTATAAACTCTGTCTGCGTTAAAGTCAGGTTCTGGGGGCTTCTGTGGTATCAGCAAGCTTCCACTTTCGCTGTTGCGAAGCTTGCGTGCACGAAGAGCATTGGCTGCAAAACGTGATGCAAATAATGTCGCATGAAGCCCAGACAAACTACTTTGTTTACCTAATGATCTCCCATCATCATAATCATCTTCTTCCTCTTCATACTCTGCTGCTTCTTCTTGCATACGAAGTTCTGCTGCTTTTCTCCTCGCATACCGACGCCAAGAAGCTTGGATTAAGATGGCTGCCCAAGTCCTCCATTGCTGTGAATAGAACCTGAAAGTGTGCTGGACCTGCCTGCTATGAAGGCGCCTGAACTGACTTGCAACAAATTTCAGCTCTTCAGCTTCCAAGGCAAAAGCTTCCACCTCAGTTATGGCCTTCACAGTCCTAGTAGATGATGGTAAGCTAGTACCAGCTTTTGGGTCTAATGCCCAAGTTAGAAGCTCTTCCCCACAAAAGTCCCCTTCTTTTAAGAATCCTCTGTTGAAAAATCCACTCCTTCCACCGTCAGTAGTCACACTCTCCAGGCGGCCACGGATGATGAACAGCATCTCATCGACGGGGTCACCTTCTCGGACAATGTAACTTTTCTCTGTGTATAGACTCGGTTTCAGTCTTTCACAAATAGCATCTAGCAGCCTTTCATCCATATTGGCAAAGAGAGGAACCTGCATAGTCATTTTGTTTAGAGAATAGTTGTCCGGGAAAGTTTTAGATGGATCCGATCCATTATGTACCTTAAACACACAAGATAAGACGGATCAAATGTGTTTTTTTTTTCAGGACTCACTTAACTGTGTCTTCAGTTCATGGCACATGCAGCAACAAATAAGAAATAGATACACTTACCCTTCTGACCAAATTTAAACAAAGATGCCTCTTGATATCTCTTCTGAGATCTTTTGGTAGACTCTGGACCAAGCTTTCTTCATCAACTCCCCGAGTTTCTAACCATTTGTATTGATCATAGCGCCTGACTCGCTCCCTGAGATCCTGAGGAAGCAAGCGATGATGCATCCACTGCTCCGAATCACGCTTTTTGATCCTCATTTCCTCCAGACGAACTGTTATTGATTGAAGGTAGGTCTTTTGCAACCAAGAGACATCAAACCTCAAAATCAGTATTAAATCCTATTGCTTACAATGCATCTGTTTTCAACAGTATTAAATCCTATTGCTTACAATGCATCGGATAAACACATATGCTGAGATATTAGCCTCAGTACTCAAAATGAATTAGAACATCAAGTTCATCAAATAATTTGATATTCAAAGTACCTGCATGTTTCCAATCAGAAGTGCAAAGAGGATAAGCCCGAAAATGGCTATTGCAATGGAAAATAAAACCTCTAAAGGATAGGTGCTGGTTTCAAGACCCTGACCAAGTGTACTGCAGGAAAAAAAAATTAAAGAATTTTAAAAAATGAAATGTAAGTGCTTGAATTTTCCCATGTTCTTTAAATGGGAACAATGGCCGTGTTACGATTACCATGGTTTTAACATCGATCCTTTCTCGTCACTGAATCCGATATATGTTTTTTCTTCCAATAAAGGTTAAAAAAAAGCTCCAATCATCAATAAAGCCCTTAAATGAGGACCACATACTGTTCTCAGAAATAATATAAAATCCATGCCAAGTGTTGAGAATAACAGCATTCTTTTGCATCTTAGCTAGAAAGATGATTACACAAGCAATTATGATCTGCATCCTGCAGCCATCTATTTTCTAAGCTATATATTATTCATCATCATAATAAAAAAGCTTCCTAAATATATATTCTACTATTCCTACACAGAAAATTCATATAAGAGAATTACAGAAAAATTTTGTTGAAGCATATGATGCTTTGCTTCAAAGTCCAATTTCTACAAGTTCCAAGAATTTAGTTTATATGTTGATTTACAAGATGTAGCTGAAAAATAGACATTTTTTTTTTTTTTAACTTGCAAGAGTATCTTCAAACTAAGGTGTTCCATTCGTTCTGTAATAATTTGCTATATAAATAGCCACGTAATGCTGAAATCATGTATGAAAGAAAAAGCTAGAAAACAATCGAAGTTTCTGCAGTAATCTCTCTCAAATTTCTCAATTTTTCTCCTTCAATTCCAACAAATCTCTTGAAAGCCAAGAATAAACACAAATAAAAAAAAATTATTTGAAATTAAATAAAAAGAGACCATTCAGTTAAAACATAGATTTTTGCTAATGTACTAGGAAAATATTTCTGCGGTGCATAAACATACCTCAAGTTTTGCAAGCCCCACCATAAGCAGTAAAAGAATTTAGCAATGAATATCCTTGACGCAACAATGTCTGACAACATAGCTTGTGTATAGATTCCATAATTAAATGGTGAATCACCATTATCATCAACATTACAATAGTTTGAAAGGACAGCATCGCTGATCCTTCGCCACTCATGAAAACCAGGCAATACCTTGTTGCCACAGTACAAGAAGCTTATATCACATTTTCCACTTTCTTTGCAAGCTTTCTGCCAGCATGTGTCCTTGCGTTCAACAGCTAGTAAGTACCAGAAAGACCCAGCTATCTGTAAATTGCAGACAAAGAAGATGACTTCTCCACGACAACTTTACTTTGTATTGGTAATACTCATTAAAATTGGTAACAGCTTGGTTAACAATTTCTGGGTATTCTGTTAAAGTTCATTGGATCACTCTTGCATAAAATTTATATAAGTTAAGAACATAAAAAAGATTATTAAGAATTACTATGTTAAAATGGTTATATTAATCTCTGCTTGTTAGACAAGTACCTAAGACCATACATTGTTTTTATACAGATTTCCAGTTTAGAAATGACAAAAAACTTCCTGAGCGAATACTTACATGACTGGCAAGCATGTACCAAAGCAAATAGTAGGCTGCACCAGCCCAAGCACTTTCAGCAAAAGCGCCAGCAGTCTTTTTTAGGTCTGAAGTTAAAGGAATAAAGCGGAGAAATCTTGGGATGTATTGAAGAAAAACGAGAATTAACAATGCTTGTTTAGTAGCCAATACTTCTGAACCTTTTCTTTTATTAGTCAGATACTTCCATACCACAATCTGCACAAAAGAATCAAATAAATGCATCAACAAAAATTGAGCAGATGGTAAACAGGTCTTTCTCAATGGACACTGTCGCTTAAACATCAACTAGAATGCTTCCATGGTAAATGAAAATACCAAACATATTGCAATCAAGAAGACATGGCACCATTGAGAATACTAATTATGATTATAAGACTCATGGAAAACTTTGTTTTGGTCAATAGTTGTTTATGACTATTAGACTGTTTAAAGATTTAGACATAAAAAGACCTCTTACTATGCAGATTTCATAGGCACTGTCATAAGTCTAGTAAAGCCAAGCAAGGTATCTCAAACCTGTGGTAAGGGTAGCACAGAAAGAAAATCAACAACAAAATAACGGCGTAAATATCGGGCAGCAATCTGTGCGGGATCTATTACAAGTTCACCTCGTCCGAAGACCCTTGATGATGGTGCAACATAAGCTGTGCAGAACTGAAGAGCCATACGAAGCAGATAGAAAGCATCAAGTAATGTCCGAGCAGCTGTAATTGTGGCTGCTAGATTTGTATCCATGCCCAGGCACACCATTTTATAGTTAAAGACAGGCAGATAAAAGAATAAGGGATCAACAGATACTGCAACAATGCAGGATATGACAAAAAGCCTATTCCATAACAGAAGAGATCTGTCTTGAGGATCAAATATCTTTTGCTCAGATACTCTAAGATCCTCAGGGAATACTGCACGAGAGACTTCAGTTCTGATTGTTCGACCAATTGTTATCAGTCCTTCTGACCCCTTTTTCATCCCAAACTTGAAATTTTGTGATGGATAGTTCTTTCCAACTCCATTAAGGGAAAATCCTCCGAAACTGAACCCACGTTTCTTCATCCCACCAGTATTAGTATTCAATGCCATTGTAGAGTCCATATCTTCCAATCTACAACATCAGTTTT
The DNA here is from genome assembly GCF_001659605.2 of Manihot esculenta. Lineage (NCBI taxonomy): Eukaryota > Viridiplantae > Streptophyta > Magnoliopsida > Malpighiales > Euphorbiaceae > Manihot > Manihot esculenta. The sequence continues at coordinate 9,542,888 of NC_035171.2, forward strand.
AATCATACACATGAAAAAAAAAATGAATTAAACAAGAAGGAAATAAAGTGTATAGTGCTCATTGATTTAAAATATAATCATAATTAAGAAAAATATTAAGAGGTGAATCAGAAGGAGATTGAATGTGTGTTGTATACCTCACAAATTTCTCCCTCTGGCCACCAGTGTACTCTGACTTGTAACCACTATCAAACATTATAAGAGGTCACATAGATGCTTTCACGGCAAAGATTGCCAATTAGCATGTAGTAATTTTGAGGCAACAAAAACTCTTGCAAAACAAAAGAAGAAAGTGTAAGATACTGCAACAGAAATCCTTCCAAGGAAAATGCTCAACATATTCATGAAACATGAAATTCAAAACTCTTTTCAGCAAAATGTAAGGTAATCAAAATAAAGTATGAACAGCCTGTAATGCTTTAACCAAAAAAGAAGAAGAAACATGCCATAAACAGAATGGTTGTCCATTGCAAGGATCTCTACGCAGATTGATAACCAGCTATTGATTAACAATGTCGTAATCAACCCAAGTGCCAATCAATGCAGTTGACATTGCCACTACCATTTTCTTATTAAATTCTAATTGCTACCTTCAATTTTCTCTTACAAAGAATTCCAAAAACAAGAACAATTTAATTGGGTATGTCATTGTTATGACCTTCAGCATTTCATCGAACTATTTGATGGCATTCTGATCCTATCTGCCCCCATGCTCAAAATGGGATATACAACCAAGTACATGTAGCTCAATCCTCTTTCTTCCTTCCTTTTTTATTCTTTTCTATTTTCTTTAACAATAAAATTCAGTCCCATGATGGCATTAACATTGTCAAACTTCAAAATTTTTCAGAAACACAAACAAATCAGACCCATGAAAAAATTATAGAGAAAAATGATAAAAAAAAAAAGGCAATGAAAAAAAAAGATGGAAAAGAAATAAAATGGGAAATATAAGAAAAATGATTAAAGAACTTACAATGATAATATTTTTAATTAGCTTCAATTTTCCAAAATTAATGAACATTGGAGTTTGCAGAAGAGAGAGTAATATGCCTCCGCGAGAAAGAGCTGTGAAGAGAGAGAGATTAGAATGAGGGAAAGGAAAGGAGAGAAATAGAAAGGAGGGAGGAGAGAGAGAGATTGGAGAACTAAACCGTTATAACGGTCACACAACACTTACATGCACCAAATATTTTCTGCAAAAACATCTTTTATTTTAATTATGATATAAATTGGTTTATCGTTTTTATAATTTTTCTATCATTATTATTAAATTATAATTTTAGAAAAATATTATATATATATTCTTACTCTTTTATATGTATACACATTTAAAAAATAAAAATTAATAGGTTATAATTTAGTGTATTTTACTATAAATTTATATTGGTAATTATAATTTTAAATAATTATTTTTCTTAATTGATTAAATATATATTTAATATTTTTTTAAAAAAAAGTAATAATATATGAGTCCGAGATTTAATTTATATTTTTATGAAATATTAAATAATTTAAATTAATTATTTTAGATTAAAAGCTATATTTTAAAATACGTTTTAAATTCTATAAGGTATTTATAAATTTTGTAGGGAGTTTAATGCGTTAAAGATTAAATTATATTAAAAATAGCACTAATGTGTAAAAAATGATTTTTTTAAAAAAATTTAATATGATATTTTAAATTGTAAACAATAGTAGGGGAAAACAAAAGGCTTAGAGATCAACATTTCTCAGGCCCATCTCTAGTTTAAATTGCTTTAGGCCCAATATAGTTGTGCTCAATAAGGGAAAATTTATTTTTTGTAGTAGAAAACTGATATTTTTATTTTGAAAAATATATTAAAATATTATTAATATTTTGAAAATTTATTAATTAATTTTTATTAATTTTAAGTATTAAATATTATAAAAAATTTAAAATATCTTTAATATAAAAAAATTAATTAGTAGACTTTTTAAAATTAGAGCGATTAACTAATAAATTTTTTAAAATAATAGGACTAAAATATTAAAATAGTTAACGGATAAAATTAATAGATGAATTAATTAGTATATTTTTTTTTAAATATTAAATTAATATATTTTTTAAAATAAAAAGACCAATTAATAAATTTTATCATAATAGCTAAATAATAATTTTTTTTTGATATAAATAAAAGAAATTTTTATTATTTAATTTATATAGTATCTATTTTAAAAAATATAATAAGTATTTTCTATTTTTAAATCATTAATTATTTATTATTTTTTTATTAGAGTTAATTCTTAAAAAAGTCTATATTTTTTATTTTTTATTTTACTAATTAAACTCTAATTTTTTAAAATTACTCTAAATACATCTAACTGTTATTTATACTTTTAAAAATTAATGAAATTGTCACCTCTCTTGTTATATCACCACGCCATGTCACGTTTTATTTTTTATCAATTAAATTTTATTTTTTCAATATTTGATCTAATGAATCCAACCGTTATATAGATGGAGACGTATAAAATTATCTGAATTACCTTTTTCATTATTAAATTTATTTAAAAATTACTATTTATATTTTTTAATTTTATTAATAATTTTATAATAATAATTTATTTTAATCTTATTTTGATAATAATTATTATTGACCTATTTTTCTTAAATCTGTATAACTGTAGTTAAAAAAAAACCTTATTAAATATATTAATTATGAAATATTAAATAATAATTTAAAATAATCTTTAATATGATTCAATTTAAAAATATCAAAAATAATAAAATAATTTTTTAGAATGTTTTTTTATATTATTTTTTTAACTTTCAAATATAATATTAATCCGTTATTTTTTAAATTATATTAATATTTAGAGTAAATTTTAAAAAAAAGATTAATAAGATTATTTAATTATTTAGTCTAACTTGATTAAATGGGTAAAAGAGTATATAATTGATTTTAATTATTATATATAATTTTAAAACGTAATTATTTAATTTTTTAATTTTAAAATAATAGCTATTTAAACTATATAATTAATAAAAATAATTAAATAGTTAACAATTTAAAAAGAAGATAAAGAACCGTTTAGTATGTTGTTAAAAATAAATTATTACCATATAAGAAAATATATTTATAGTATCAATTATTTAATAAAATAAATATGTAAACAACAACAATTTTTAACTATTATTTTAATATAATATATTACAAATTTAATCAATTAACAAATTTTAAATTTAGAAGTAAATTAAAATAAAAATAATTTATTAATATAAAATCTACCGGTAAATTTATTAAAATTTTAAATAATTTTAAAATAATTATTATTTTGATTAAATAGTAAATTTTATTATCAATAATATTTTTATTAATTTAATAAAATTTAAATTATATTATTTTTTATTAAAATTTTAATTTATATTTAATATTTATTAGAAATACATGTGAAAATAAGAGGAATAGAAAATGGAAATAAGAGAAAAGCAGATGAGAAAAAATGATTAAGAAAAAGAAAAAGAAAGAAAATGATAAAAAAAATAAAATTTATGAAAAAAAAGAAAAAATAAAAGTAGAGTAAAAAGGTCTTAGAGAAATGACAAAAAAGGGAAAATGACTAGAGGAGAAAATAAATGAAGAAAATTAATAGAAAAAATATAGATAGAAAGAAAATTATAAAAGAAAATAATATGAGAGAAAATAATATAAATGAAAATTATAGAGGAAGGCAAAGAAAATAAGAGAGAAGGGAGAAAATGATGAATAAGAAAATAAAGTAAAAGGAAAATTATAGAAAAAAATAAAGAAAATAATAGAAGAGTGATGAGAATGAAATAAAAAATGATAAAAGATGAAAGGAAAATAATAAAAAAAATGAGAGGAAAAAATTATGAGATAAAGAGAGTGAAATGAAAAGAAAGAAAAATGAGATAAAAGAAAAGAAGTGAAAAAAAAATTTTAAAAATATAAATGAATGATTAGAGGAGAGAATGTGTTGTGTTTATAAATGCTGAATTCGCAATCAATTATTTTTTAATTGATAATCACCGGAGAAGTTAAATAATTGATTGCGAAATAATGTGTTGTGTTGTGTTGTGTTTATTAACAGATTAATATTTATTAGTGAATTACTAATTAATTTATTAACAGATTTTAATTCCATAATAAATTTTAAAGCCAATTATTTTATATATTAATAAATTTTGTTGATAAATTTTTATATATTATTTTTTATATTAATAAATACCAATAAATTTTTAAATCTATTAAAATTATTAACGAATTTTAATAAAATTAGTGGGTAATTTATTTATAGTAAAAATTTCATCCTTTTAAGAATTAAAGATATTTAAAAAAAATATTACTTAATTTTTATGATAAAAAATTTAATAATTAATTTTTTGATTTTAAAAAATATCATTTTAAAATATTTAATAATTAATTTTTTTATTAATTTTAACTATTAAATATTATAAAAAAATCTAAAATAATACTAATATAGCACCTGTTATTAAACTATCAATTAATAAAATTTTTAAAATTATAAGTACTAAATAATAAAATATTTAATGATAAAATTAATAAAAAAATTAATTAATAGAGTATTTAAAACATTAAAAATATTTTATTATATTTTTTAAAATAAAAAAATTAATTAATAATTTATTTTAACTAATAAATTTTTTATATCATAAAAATTAAGTAATAATTTTTTGAGTACTCATTAACAGTAAAAAAATTATTTTGATATTATATTAAATTATGGAATGATAATATATTTTTATTTATTCCATTATTCATATTTTCAGTTGAAATAAAATTAAATAAATTATATATAATACATAATGTATCATATACCATTTCTTTTTTGAAACTTTATTCGAATTGAATTTGCAATTTAAATAATTTAGAAATAGAAAACTTATCCGCAACAGATAGCAATGATAGTGATTTTGTCTGGTAGCTGTAAGTCTATTAGTGGTGGATGGAATTGACTGCTTTTTCATGCAATTCAAATGGAAAAGCAATTAATAAAATCATTAGTGGTGTCAATTTCAAATACACAACCATTTTGTTTTTTAAAAAAATTAAATAAATACAAGCTTATATATAATTTTCATTTTTTTAAATAAAAAATTTCAATTAAAAAAATTAAAAATTATTTCATTTCAAATAAAAATTAATTGAATTATTTCTTTTACAAAATTCTCCAAAAGAACAGATTTTAGAGGATTATTATTACTAATAAGTTGATAATTTTATTTAAAATATAATTTTAACTTAGCGATTTATGTAAATTTATTATTATTATTGTGATCATGATTGTACTGGATTGTATAAACTAGTAATTATTGGCCCTTGATTTATGATAGGGGGGGCCCTACAAATTATGAAAGCAGATGCACAACAAATACATATACGTGCATAATAAAGCCAGGAACTTTAAACAAGTAAAAAAAATCCAAAAACATCAATTGCTTTAAGGAAGCTAAATATTAATAATAAAAATAAATAAATAAAAACAAGTATCCAATGCTTCAATCTGAAATCTCAACTTCCTGCTGGTGGACAGAACCCACACCTCACTACCTTCCATCTTCTCTCCTTCACTAACAGATTAGCAAGAGACACAAAAGCTACCCAAAACTCAGATCTCAGACCTTGATTGGGTGGAAGTAATTCGGTTACGAAATTTAAAATTTTTTAAAAATATAAAAATTATTTTTATTTCTTCATATATCTTCTTAATTTTTTAGAAAATCAAGAGTTTTTCATTATTTAGTAGAGGAGAAATAAATTTATTTACCCTAACTTAATTTAATGACTTTATAAAAATAACATATTTGAATTAAATAAAACCCGATTAATTACAGTGTATTCATAATTTCAATCCTTTTCAAATAATTAATGGTTAAATGCATAATTTGCTTTCTCATTTTTTTTTATGAAAAATCATTTTATTTCTTTAATTTTATTTTTATTTTATTTATTTTTTTAACTTTTAAATTTTAAATAATTTAATTTCTATAAAATAAAAAATATATATATATCACACTCTTTATTTTTTAATTATTAAATAATTTAATTTTTATAATATAATAATGCATAAATATTACATATTAACCTTAAAGAATAAGTTATTTCACAATTTAAAATACGAATTAGTAAATAAAATAAAATTAAAATTAAGCCATAAAATGGCTTATTCATAAAAAGTTAAAGAGGTAACTTTTTACCAAATTAATTATTTTAGATTCTTTTTATTGGTGAATTTAAAAAATATATTTTAGACTTTATGAAAAATAATTTATTTTTTATTATTTAATTATAATTTAAAAAATAAAAAATATTAATAAATTTATATAAAGAGATTTTAATAATATTTTAAAAATATGAAAAATGACTTTTTATTTTAAAAATTATTTTTTTTAAATGACTTGATTTTTTATTTATTTAAAAAAATATTTTATATTAACTAAAATATTTTAAGTGTGTTAAATATCAAAAAATAAAGAAAATATTTTCTTGAATTAATCTTAATCACTAATTATTTTTATTCATCTAATCTTGTTAAATATTAAATAATTTATTTTACATTCACATACGTAGTTTAACAGTAAGTGCATTTGGATAAATAGAAATCTTAGATTCTACTATCCCAATTCTTAATTTCTATTTTAAAAAAAATAATTTGTTCTATAGAAATTATTAAAAAATATTTTTTATAAAAAATATTTTTAATAAAATAATTTATTTTTTTAAATGAAAAATAATTTATTTTTTATTATTTAATTTTAATTTAAAAAATAAAACATAATAATAAATTCATATATACGGATTTAATACAATTATCAAACTGTAAAAAATAAATAAGAGAAAAATATTTTCTTTAAAATAATTTAATTTTTTATTAAAAAAATAATTTATTAATTAATTTTTATAAATATTTTAAATATTAAGAAAACAAAAATTATTTTTTAAAACAATCAGAGTATTAATAAATAAAGTATCAAATATTTCTATTTAAAAAAACATAGAAAATTCATTGATATTATTTTTAATAGTTTAAAAATAAATGTATAAAAGAGAAAATTCAAATGGAGAAAAAGACAAGACATATACATAGGTAGAGGGATTAGAAAGAAAGTGGAAACATGGTCCTAATGCAATAGGGACAAAAGAATATTGGTGACATTTGATAAGTGCATGCTTCAAACTCCTCTTTGTCTAAATTCATTAAACTGCAAGAAGATGTGATGTTTTTCCTCCAAATAAGTGTCTTGCTACAGTATGGCACTACAATAGAGATAAAATCAAAAGTATACACAATCATATGTAGTGATAAATTGCATATAATAAGGTTTTTTTAATTATATTGCAAAACTTTATATAGCTGTCCATATTGTACTTGTTAAAGGGAGACGTGACGAATGCCCATAATGTATTATTAGAAGGGAACTGAGTTAATTGGAGCCTGATTTTATGGCTTGATCAAAGTCCAAAGGAGTTGGGGAATCAGTTAGGTCCAACTAACTTATAACGTGTATTTAGAGTAAAATCTGAAAAAATAGGAATTATATTTATTAAAATTAAAATTAAAATTAAATAGCTGTCTGACATGAATATATTATTTGTATATAAATAATAGCTAATAAATAAAATTTTAAAACGGTGAAAACACATTCGAAAAAAAACAATGAAAAATGCAAACAAAAAGAAAAAAATAATCAAACTGAAACTAAACCTACAAAAAATATATACTAATCTAAATCCATACTTTAATCTCAAAACATCAATATTAAATAATTTACAATATTACAATGTTATATTATAATAACAATCAATTTTTCTATTACTAATAAAAAAATATAGATAATTTGTTTCAATTTACCAATAAATAATATCGATTGATAATATCTGTTACTAATTAAATAATAATAATTTTATTGTGTAAAGCTGACTACATATTGAATGAATGTAATTTTTTTTTTTAGATTTGATCTATAATCAAACTGGATGGATGACTCATTTTATACTTAAATAGTCACAAAAAATTTTTTGATAATAGGATAGATTTAATATATAAATAAATGATATATAAAATTTAAATAAGATCCACTTATTTATATTAATTTAAATTCATCATAAAACGGATTTCTATAAATTTTTTTTATTACAATCATTTAATGTTAGTCGGATGAGCAGTATTAAATTCAAATTGAAAAAATTGATCGAACTGAATTAATTTGAAAATTTGGTTCATTTTTTTATTCAATTCGGTTCGATTGGTTCAATTTTTAATTTCAGAAATTTCGATTATTTCAATTCGGTTCGATTTTAATCAGAAAAAATAAAAAAATCAAATCAAATCGATTAGTGATAATAATATGTTATTTTCAATAAATTAGAAAAATTAAATCGTATTAAAATTAAAATATTTTAATTAAATTTTAAAATATTAAAAATAAAAAATTTAATAAAAATTAAAATCGATCAAATCAAATCGAATCAAACTGATTCAATTCGATTTGATTTATGATCAAAATCAATTCGGTTTGATTTTTATAAATATTAAAATTTTAATTTTTAATTTATTCGATTCGATTCAATTTTAAACCGAATCGACCGAATGCTCACCCCAGATATTACCAACATGCATGGTTTTAGTTTAGTTGATAATGTCTTCTCTAAAAGTGATTTTTTTTTATTTTTTTAAATAAAATTTATTATTTAATTTCTATAATAAAAAAATTTTAATTAATTTTTAATTTAAAAAAAATATTAAAAAATTATTTATTAATAATTACATTAGTTTGAGCCATCAAATGCTTTAGTATTTAATTCATATAACATAAAAGAATTAACTAATTAGCTACTCAATTTTTTAAAATTAACTACTAATTAATTTTATATATTGATCGCATTTAATTTTTTAATATATAATGGTTAAAATTAATAGAAAAATTAATTAATAGATTTTTAAAAATTTTATATATTTTTTTAAAATTAAAAAATTAATTAATGAGTTTTTATATATTATAAAAATTTATTTTCCAGTAAAGTGAATTATAAACTCATTTTTCCTTCAAATTTGGTCATTTAATTTATATTAAAATAGTATTTATAATATAATACAGTTAATAAATAATAATAATTTTTTAATATTTTTTGACATAATAAATAAAATATAATTATTAATTAAAAATAAAAAATATAAAAAATATCTTATAATTTAACTTATTTTTATTTTAAAATTTATAATTCAATTTATATTAAATTAATATATCTGATTTTTATATTAACATTTCTAACTCCGTTATTTATTAACAGAGTGATACATAAATATTATTCTAATACAAATTAAATCATAAATTTATAATAAAAAATCATAAAATTACAAAATATTTTTTTATTTTTCTTAAATAAATAACTATAACTTTTTACTCTAAATTGCACCATATTTTTTTATTATCCCTGGAGTACTCTATAATTAACTATATTATCACGACCTATCACAATTCAATAATTTTTTTCACAAAGAAAACCTCTCAATTTTCTCAACTAGTCTTTCTTCTACAAAGTTTTTTTTTTTTTAACAATGTAAATTTATTGTATTTTTCATAGTTCATAGAGCTAATGCAAAGGATTAAGAGGGTTAGTTCAATCAAAAAGTCCAAAACAAAACAGAAGCAACTCATATTCACAAAAAACTTAAAAACCTAAGAATCCAAACAACACTAGAAAACAAAAACTCTCAATCCATACCGATTGACCAACACAAGCACCGTCGCACAAACCCCAAGCCATCGATTCATGCACCATCTGAGATACCAAAGAATGGAGCAGAAAGAAAAAAACCATTGAGAACAATGTCAGTAACTCTAAATCAACCTTTCAGCAAAACAGAAAGCAAGAACAAAAGAACACATGGGACAACCATAGATACACATACAAATAGATCAGGATCGAAAAGAGTCACAGTCGAACATAAATAGCTCAAAAGAAAATTAAGTGCAAAAAAGGCAGCGTAGCAGAGATCACTCATAGGCCTACAGAAGTGTAATACACGAATCGGTGCAGTCCCAAAATACAACATCATATGGATACAAATAAGTTTCCTAGAGCCAGAAAGATAGAGCCGCTAAACCCTCAAAAATCAGGTTTCAAAGAATAACTCCCACCACCAAGAAACGTCAAGGACTTGCAAAAGAAAATAAAAAAAGAAATCAAAACAAAAAGTCTTCGCCAACCACTCATATATAGTAAGAAAAAAACATAAGGGGGAGGAGTCCAAAAATATAAGGGGAGGAGCCCAAAAACAAAAACCAAAGGCACCATAGAGACAACAAACACAAAAGCCATATACCCTCACCGACCTTTACTGCCCCTTCATTTGCCTCTGGCTTTCTTTCAATTCTCTTTCTCTTTCGATCTGTCTCTTTCGCTCTCTTTTCTACATAGTCAATTTATCAATCTCACCTCATAATTTTAAATTAAAATCAACAAACACAACAAATAAAATGAAAGAAAAAATACAAAATATTTTTGAAAGAAGAGTTATAATATTAATAATTTTTTTAGACTTTTCATATAATTAAAGTTTAAAATAAAGTAGTAACTAATATAATATTGAATTATGAATTATAATTCCAGTCAAAAGATTTATAAGGATAGCAATAATTAGCTACGTATAAATTAAAGTCGTCACAATTAAATGTTAGACAATAAGTGATATAAATATCAGCACTTAGATTAAACTTAATAATATAAAGTTTTGATTATTTTGTAAAATTATCTTATTACATATTTTGACCCATAGAGAATGCAAAAATATATAAATAAAGAATTTATACTATAGTAAAATTCATTAATTAATTTTTTAATTTTAAAAATATAAAAACTTTTTTAAATTTTTTAATTAATTTTATTCATTTAATATTTTACTATTTAATCTCTATTATTAGAAAAATAAAATAGAATAATAAAACCTTAATCGTATTAGATACTGTTTTAAAGATTTATTTTGTAATCACTCGGTATAAAATAGATTTTTCTAAAATTTAATTTTTAAAATCAGGATAACAAGAATAAGAAGAGAGAAATAAAATAGAAAAGTGGAGTAATTTTTTTATGTGAAAATATAGGTTATTTATAGTGGAAAAAATAATTGTTGTAAGCTGTTATAAAAATTTTTGAAATAATATAATAAAATCTGCAACAACAAAAAATAAATCTTATAAATAAAATTTTCAAAAATCATAAAATTTTATAAAATGAGGTAATTATATTTGATATTTAAAAATATTTGAAAAGTGAAAAATAATATTTACTGGTAAGTTAAAATCTTTTGAAATCTAAATTTAATTTTACAACAATCTCACGTATTTCACAAGATTTTTCATTGTTGGGTTTAAGATTTAGTCTATATATTTAGAATCTAATACCTTTTAGACTATAAATCAGATATAGATTAATAAGACTTAAAATATAGAGTAGTTAGTGAAATTTTTGCTTCTATGAACAAAAAACTTTTTTGATAGCTAATATCCAATTAATCTCATAACACTCCACAAATCTTGTTGTTAACATTTGTTTTGCGTTAATAGACCATGTACACGTCTAGTAGTTCATAAGTAATCTAGAGATTATACCACAATTTAATAGAAGTGGCCCCACTCTATGTTGATATAAGTAATATCATCAAGTGTATATTGCAATTTATACACCAATATCATTAACAGTTTTCAGCTCATCCTCTCATTAATGCAGTATAGTATTTCTCACACCATTGAAAAGAACAACGTTAAACAGTACTAGTAAAACTAAAAGTTACTTGTTATTACCTATATAAACATTTTTTATAGAATCTCCAATCACAAATGTTGGAATCTCCCATCGATGTTTCATTTATTAACTTATTTCTTAAAGATATAGTCAAAAGAATTGGCCAAATTCACTTTCACTTCACATAATTAATGGATATAATTTCATTTCTCAGCAACCGTTTAACCATATCATGTCTTAGACGAATGTCTATTATTATTATTGAAAATTTTATTTTTTGCAATATTTATTGCCGTTTGATAATTACAACACACAGATGATATTAGTTTTATTCTCAACAGAGTATTTATTGCAATATAATTTTAGAGTAATAAACTCTGACTCCATGTTGGTTTTGACAATAATAGTTGATTTTTAAATAATTGCACTATCATCTATATTAAATATATAATCACTAGTGGATTTTATCTCAATCGAATCTAAATTTCAATTAATATCACTGTATTTTTTAAATGCAATGGGATATTTATTATATAAAATACCATAACTCATAGTACTTCTCAAATAATTATTAAATTTGACTAAAGTAGTCCAATAATTGTGATTAGATTATGTCTAAATCTGTTCAATTTACATAACATAAGCTATAAGTCTGAAAAATTTATTAAATGCAATAATCTTCTACTAATATGTGCATTTCTACTAATATGTCCATATCTAAATTGAGTAACAATACCACAAGGTATATAACATAAGCTATAAGTCTGAAAAATTCATTAAATGCAACAATTTTCTACTAATATGTGCATATCTAAATTGAAAAACAATGTCACAAGGTGTATTCACTAGTTTGGTATCAAAATATCCAAAATTCTTTAGAACTTGGCCTTGTGATAGAATTCATCGTCCTCTATATATTTTATATCAAATTTATAAATAGTCGAACATTTTTGTTTCATATGCTATATCACAACAAATATCAAATATAAGCATATGATCACATATAAATAAATAATCCTTCATTTATCATTTATAAATATTATAAATATATACTTATCAAACTCACGGAGGATAAAAAATAACCTAAAAAATAACCTTAATCAAAACTTGTCAAATTTCTCATACTACTGTTTAGATACTTGTTTCAAAATATATAAAAATTTAAGAATTTTGTAAAAACAGCTCTTATACTATATAAATATCTTTTGTTTCAAATCTTAAAAAAAATCATTTGGTTGATAAGTTAAAAAAAATAAAAAAATAAAAAAAAATTAATAATAATAAACTCTTATTGTCTACCACCATACAGCAACAATTAAACAAAGAGTATATCTTGAGAATTTATTTTACAATTCTCTAAAATAAAATACATTTTTTTGAAATTTAATTTTCAGGATTAGAACAATAAAAATTTATTTTTAATTTATAACTCAGTAAAAAATAATTAGAAAAGAGAAATAAAATGAAAAGATGGGAGCGATTTTTTTTAATGAAAATACAGGCTATTTATAATAAAAAGAATAGCCATTATAAGTTGTTATAAAAATTTATAAAATAATATAATCAACTATGCAATAACAAAAAAAAATTTAGAAATAAAATATTCAACGATCATATAATCTTAATAATTATATTTAAGATTTAAAAATATTTAAAAGATTAAAAATAATATTCAATGATGAGTTAAAAATTTTTTGAAATTTAAATCCATCTTTACATTAATAATATAGAACAACTCATCTTATTTTTTAAAAAATTTACCATTTACTATTGGAGGATATTTTAAATTTTTCTATAATATTTAAAGATTAAAATTAATAAAAAATATTTTAATTAAAAATATTTTTTAATTAAAAGAAATTTATTTTTTAAAAAAATAAGTCAATTTTCATATAAACAATCATTTTATAAACTTTCAAAATCTTATTAATTAAGTTTTTCTAGAAGTGACTTGTGATATTTTTGTTTTGTAATATTGTAGTTAAATAATAAGAACATAAATTATTTTTTAAAATAAAATTTTAAAAATATTTTTTATATATAAATTATTTTCTGTAAAATAAATAAAGTATAAATTTTAAATATTTAAATAACTAATAACAAGGAGATAGAGAGAAAAAAAAACTCTGGTGGGTGAGAAGATCCAATCCAATATGTTACAGAATGAGAATACGGACCATAGTGATTTTGCGCCACAATCCAATATGTTACAATATAAGATTCGCCTAATCATTTTTTTTCTTATCAATTTGTTTTTAATTATTACAATATAAGATTCACCTAATCATTCAATTTGTATTTAGTATTTCATTACAACATTAAATAAAAAATTATTGAAATGTTCAAAACTTAAAAAGTCAAGCAACATGACATAGGATCATAGTATTAATCATTTTAGAGATTGATATTAATTTTTGAAATTAGAATATTAATTAAAATACAACAATTTGAAGGTAGGAACTAAGAGGGCCAAATGGGTTGTATCCCATCAATGTCAAAGCCAGCATTCTGATGATGCAAACTTAATACTATAGCAATAAGAAATTAAGGAAGAACTTCTATTAATAAAAGAGAAGTTGCAAAGTCTAAAGTTAGACCCTATATTTTATAATAATAAAATTAAATGAATTTCTCATAATTTTAAATATATATATATATATATATATATTTCAATAAATCCTTATGGGACCTTGCAACTACTAGGGAATTTCTTCAAATTAACAGCTTACCAGCAAGCTAAGATTTGGGACATGTTCAAGTTTCATGATTGGTTTGTGGCAGCAAAAATTAAAAAAAAATATATTTGTTTTTTTTTTTTAAAGATTTGTTTAGTTTATCCCTAAAATAAAAGTTCACAGCACGTGGATACGCGCCTCACATAGCGCGTGTGTGGAAAGGCAAAACAATTGAAAAAAATGAAAAGAAAAGGATTACCACCGCTTCTTCCTCCACTATCACTGTAATCTATGTTCTGTTTTCTCTGTTTATTTTTTTCATTCTCTCTGCAAAAACCTCTCTCTTTAGTCAAAAGCACATTGGGACCCTCCATGGATCCCCACTCTTCTTTTTCTAATCTTCATTCATTTCCCTAATCAGTCACTCTTCTCCAAATCATCATCACTTTATTATATATCAATTACAATTCTTAACATAAACAACATTATCAATTATCCAACTTCAAAGCAATCTACGACAGTGGGTACAGATTGCAAGAACTGGGTTACAAATGAACCTTCAAGAAAAAAAAAAAGGAAAAGAAAAGAAAAGTAAAGAAAAGAAAAGAAAGGAAAGGAACATCCAATTAACATATATTTTTTCCTTCACCAATTCTGGGGCCAAACCTGTATCCCTTTGAGACCCAGGAAGCCATGCCTTCAAGGCCCTTAGCTCCAAGTTATCTTCACCACCCAAGACCTGGTTTTATCACTAAAGCCAGAATCTTGTTCTTGACTCTAACAATCTCTGCTTCTGTGGTGATAATCTTTACAATTCTCTACTTTCTTTACCATCTTTGGTTTTCTCTTGTAAATCGTTCAAGAACAATCCCTTTTGACTCTTGTACTCCTTTAAAGCTCCAGAAATTTTCTTACAAAGAGCTCAGGATTGCCACCAATGATTTTGATGATGATCATATTATTGGCAAAGGTGGTTCTGGTACTGTATTTAGAGGCATTGCAAGGGATGGAAAACTCTATGCTATCAAGAGACTTGATACTCTCTCTTTGCAATCTGAGAGAGAGTTCCAAAATGAGTTGCAGATTCTTGGTGGGTTAAGATCAAATTTCTTGGTTACTTTGTTGGGTTACTGTTTTGAAAAGAATAAGCGTTTGCTTATCTACGAGTATATGCCGAATAAAAGTTTGCAAGAATTGCTATTTGGGGAAGGGCATTTGGGTCTGAGTTGGGACAGAAGATTCGAAATTATTCTTGATGTTGCCAAAGCACTCGAGTTTTTGCACCTTGGCTGTGATCCTCCAGTGATTCATGGGGATATTAAACCCAGCAATGTTTTGCTTGATTTTGATTTCAGAGCCAAGATCTCAGATTTTGGGTTGTCAAGAATTAAGGTGGAGGGTGAGTTTGGAGTGGATTTGTTTAGCCAAGACTTGGGCAAGAGTCAAGAGCTGTGGAAGAGTCAGGAGCTTTCAGGCAACTTCACATCAGAAACTCCGGCAGTTAGCACCCATCTGGATAGTTGTCAAGAGGTAGATTTTTCTCTTGCATTACAAGCTTCTTCTTCCAAAAATAATAGAACATGTTATAATGTTAGAGCTCTGAATGTGAAATCTTTCAATTACAATGCTAACATTGGGAATGAGAGTGATGTTAAGGTAGGAAATGGGAAGGGGAAGGAAGTTTCCGGTGGGGAAGATTGGAATTGTAAGTTTATGCCTTATGATGAAGAGCCTTGTAGTATTGATCATAGTAAAGAGTTGAACTGCACTACTGTTTCTGTTGTTGATGATTCTTCCATTGGTACAAAACAATGGGGGAAGGATTGGTGGTGGAGACAAGATGGAAGTGGTGAATTGTGTAGTAAAGATTATGTTATGGAGTGGATAGGAAGCCAGATTTGCCCGTCGAATCCTGATTGGGATGAAGAAAAGAGAAGTACTCCGGAGAGAACAGAATTGAGTAGTTCAGCTCCATTGGATAAAGTAGAAGATGCAAGTGAATCTCAGTTACATGAATTGGGGTTTGAGAATTGCATTAAAGAATCTGAGAGGAAAGATTCAAGGGGCAGGAAGAATCGTCGAAGGAAAAATAGGAAGATGCAAGAGTGGTGGAAAGAGGAACACTTGGATGAGATTAGCAAGAAAGGTAATAAGCTCAAGAATGTGGAAACCAAGTGGAAGAAAAGGCTTAAAACTCCACATTTTCATCTGACTCGCCGGTTTCACTTCCATCGACAAAAGAAATTGGGGGAACAGACCTTAAAGGACTCTGATCAACATGGGGAGTTTAGTTTCAGAAGGGGGTGGAAGAAAAAGAATGCGCATGAGCGTTCTACAGGAAGTGATATGTGGAGTGGTGATCTTTTTAGTCGTGAGTTAAGCAGCACGACAAGCATGAGAGGCACACTGTGTTATGTAGCACCAGAATATGGTGGCTGTGGCTACCTGATGGAGAAGGCTGATATATACAGTTTAGGAGTTTTGATTCTCGTGATCGTGTCCGGTAGAAGGCCATTGCATGTTCTTGCTTCACCCATGAAGCTTGAGAAAGCAAATTTGATAAGTTGGTGTAGGCACCTAGCTCAAGCTGGGAACATCTTAGAACTTGTAGATGAGAGATTGAAGGATGACTACAATAAAGAACAGGCAACTTTGTGTGTCAACTTGGCATTAATTTGCTTGCAGAAGATGCCTGAATTGAGACCGGAAATTGGAGATATTGTAAAGATTTTGAAAGGGGAAATGGATCTTCCACCATTGCCATTCGAGTTTTCTCCCTCTCCACCATCTAGATTATTTAGTCGGTCGCGGAGAAGACATAATTCTAATACAGAGTAGCTAGCTTTCGTACATATTCTTTTTTTATTGTTTATCTTCTTTTTATCATGTGGTATGTATTTGGGATTTGGCTGAGTGCCTCATAGAACAGATGATTGGAAGCTGTAATCTGATAAACACATAGGGAGTGAGTTGTCTGTACTAATACTAGGAGGTTTACTTTGTTGTCTGTAAAGTAAACAAACTGATTTCTGCTTTCTTGATCTCACAAAATCAAGTTTAACACTGATTTATTCTTGCAGCTTACTTCATTATTATGAATTAGGACATGCAAGCTAAACTGGGTAATTGCTGGTTTGCCTCTTCATTAACAATAAACAACAGTTTCTTCTGCAACTGTAAGGTTCTTGTTCAGTCCTTCATGTCAAATTAAACTTCAATCTACATCCCTTGTGTTCATTAGCTGCTGTAGATGTTGCTATGTGTTAATAAAAATCAATAATTTTGCATGCCTCAATGATTCAGCTTCCAAAAAGCATTTTGGGACATAGACATATAGATCCTTTTCCCTTTATTGTGCTTTCTTCTTCAGGAGGAAAGTAAAATGTTGCTAGAATAATTCCCTACTTTTAGATTTTTGTCAGTATTCAATCTGACCGAACTGAATCATATTAAGATCGAACCGTATGAAGACGAGTTTTGGTAATAGATAAATGGATTTAAGATGGATTGTTTTTGAAGGTAAGAGCTAAAGAGCATTTATTGGATGAGTATCTATTTAATTCAGGCAGGTTTTGTTGACTGAAGAAGATGCCTAAGGCTAAGGAGACAGACATGTCTCAATCATATTAAAGCTATTAACTATGTACAGCTGTAGATTATCAAATCAGTAAGAGAAATTTTGATTAAAAAAAAAACAAAAACCTAGTAGATTGTGCAAAAATGGGCTTTTGTGTATGATGGGGTTGGGCCTTATTTAGTGACTGGGACTAGGACTGAAATTGGGCGGAGATATTGATATTTGCTCCCCCTTGATCTTTTGGCACTTTAATTATTATAATTATTATTATAAAATTTAATTTTTTAAAAAATCATTTAAGATTTTATTTCACAAAAATTTGGCTAAAGCACAAAAAGGTTCTTGGAAAGTCGCTTTCTCAGGAAACAATCAAATTTCTTTCTCTTTTATTCTTTGCAAGAGAATACCTTTTTTTAGAGGTATTAGTTTTGTGCTAAGTCTGAAATTTTCCTTTTAACTTCCAATTGCTAATCTATTTTCAAACAAGTTGTTTATCTTACTCTACTCATTTCTTTATATATCTACACATTCCAATTTAGGGTTCAGCCATTTAAAATTTAATATTTTATTCTCTCGCAATTTAATTTATTAATTAAGATTAGCGATGAAAATATTTTTATTAATAAATGATGACCGCCGAATGTTTATATTCGGATTGAGGCTGAATTTTTAATAAAAATATAGGTTCAAAATGCATTAGATATCTCTGAATAAACTGATTTAATATTGCGCAATTCTATTTGTGATTAAAGCAGACCGGACTGATCCATACTTGAATCTACTAAATAAAAGTCTAGTTCAGTAATGTAATGGGAGATAGAAAAATATACACAGATATTTTACAGTTCTATTAACATATCTGTCTGGAGATTAAATGATCTGTTGATAAAAATGAATATGCTAATATATTTGTATGTACAAATCTGCATAATAAAAATATGTGGTATCATAATAAAATTGTGGTTATATATTATAAAAAAATAAAATAAAAGAGGAGATATAATTCATAATATAATTAACGTTATGCATACGTCATGTTTTTCAAATTAACTCACACTATAAATACTGGATCACAGAACATGAGGAAAAAAATTAAATAGGATCAATTGCGGGGCCATGTCAGAAGACTTATTAAGAGCTTTGTCAAGCAGAATAACCCAAATTTTAAATTTCGCCTGTCACGGTTTTTTATTTTTTATTTTTTTTAAAATAGGGGTTAAAAGAGTTCAACCTTATACTTTTCAAGACTACAGAATACACTTTCCACCAGACTAAATCTGTTACGATTTTTAGCACTTGAATGTTAATCATTTGATCAATACGTCACTGGCGAGGATATGACTTAGAATTAAATTTCTGCACGTGGACAAATCCAGAAAAATATTATTATTATTATTATTATTATTTAATTGAATTGAAAGAATGTTAAGATTATTTTTTTTTTAAATTTTAAATAATAATTAAATAAATACAATGTATTTGTCCAACTTCTTATTATCAACTAATTTGTTGTAAACTTAGGTTTCACAATTTTTTTTTCTTTTTTTCTTTCCTCCCCTTTTGGTAAAAAAGACAATACTTTTATATAATCTTTTTAAAAAATATTTATCTTTATTATTTCAATAAATTAAATTTTAAATATTAAAATTAATTTTAATAACTAATTTTATTAATTTGTCTAAATATTTTCCTCTAAATTTCTGAATAATAATTTTATGTAATTTAATATTTAAAATTAGTTTTAACAAATAAATTAACTAAAACTAATTATAGTATAAATATATAAATTTATTAAAATATTTTATTTTTTAAATTTAAAATTAAATAATAAAACTAAATTAATTTTTAGAAAAATTTTCCATAAAAAATATATTTCATAAAAATTATTTTATATAAAATTTTTTTTAATTACAAATTATATTCCACAAACAACCAGACCTTAGAATCTTCTCTAATTTATTAAAGAATTTGTTACATGGTAAAATGTATTGATAATTTATTTAGTTTAGAGTATTAATAATTTTTTTTTATTAAAAGAAATATTAAAGTATTTTTAAAAAAATGTTTTTTTAAAAAAAAATTATTTCTGTACTTTAATAATTTTATTAATATTTTATGTGTAATTTTATTAATATATTTTATTTTTAATTAAAATTAAATGATAAAAATTAAATTATTTTATTAAAAAATATTTTTTATGAAAAATATCAATTTATTTTTCAGAAACAAAGGAGGGACCTCTCCCTTTCAGATTTTATTTTAATTTCCCTTACTAAATATAAAATGTAAGAAATACGTAAATAAAATAAAATTAATTACAATATTTTTCTCATCAGTAAATTAATTATTCAAAGAAAAAAACTTTTAACTTGCTAGAAAATTTGAGAAAATAAAATTGTCAAGGAAAGAAGGTGGCAAGAGCAATGAAAAAAAAAAAAAAAAAAAAAAAAAAAAAACTTCATGGCATTTCAGCCGCCAAATTGTTTTCCGTGTAGCTATATAAAGGAGGGACCTCTCCCTTTCAGTTTCCATCATGAACTTGGATTCATTTCTTCCTAAAATCAAATTTCAAAACAGATACGAAAGAAAGAAAGAAACAAATCAATCCTGTTTCTTGCTGGGTTTTAGCTCTTGGTTGTTGAAGCTTTAGCTACAGCTTTATCAATGGAAAGTACTGAAGTTTTCATGGGTGGTGGTAGTTTCCGAAGAGGAGACTCTTCTATATGGAGAAGCAATGCCATGGATAGTTTCTCGAGATCTTCACGTGAAGAAGACGATGAAGAGGCTTTGAAATGGGCTGCACTTGAGAGACTACCTACTTATGATCGGTTAAAGAAAGGCATATTAACGACGTCGAAAGGTGAAGCCAGAGAGATCGACGTTGAAAATCTTGGATTTCAAGAAAGGAGAAGTTTGGTCGATAGGTTGGTGAAAGTCGCAGAAGAGGATAATGAGAAGTTCTTGTTGAAGCTCAGGAACCGCATTGATAGGTAAGAAATTGTTTCTTGACCAGCTAATAATGGAAACTCTCTCCACCAATATTCGGTTCTTGAAGTTCTTGTTTAGTTGAGTTCTGGTTTTGACATTTCAGTATTTAATCTGTTTGTTTCTTGGTTTCACAGAGTTGGGATTGAGCTTCCCACGATTGAAGTCCGATTCGAGCATCTAAAAATTGAAACAGAAGCTCATGTGGGAAGCAGAGCTTTACCCACATTCATTAACTTCTCTGTAGACATAGTAGAGGTAACTACTTGCCAATTTTAATAACTATGTGGCATTCTTCTTTCTTTTTTTTTATTAAGTTGGTTATTTCTCACTTTCCCTTTTCAATTTTCAAGGGTTTCTTGAATAATCTTCATATCCTTCCAAGTAGAAAGAAACGCCTTACTATCCTTCAGGATATTAGTGGAATCGTCAAACCAAGAAGGTGAAATGAAAATTTCCCTTATGTTTTTCCTCAAATTTAGAATATTGGAAGCCATTTTTTCAATTTGTCATCCTTGAATATGTTTATCGCAGAATGACATTACTTTTGGGTCCTCCAAGTTCTGGGAAGACCACTCTTTTGTTAGCTTTGGCTGGAAAACTTGATCCTAAACTAAAGGTGATGATTACGTCATTGGAGCTTTATATTTTTATTATGGGTAGTTGGCCTTTCTGCTTTTTTTTTTTTAGTTCCGGCCATAAATAATAAATTAGTCTTTATATTTTTTAAATAATACATTAATAAGTCCATCCAAAATTAATTTCCTTATAAATATTTACTCTAATAAGTCCACCCAAAATTAGTTTCCTTGTAAATTAGTATACTTATAAATGTTTAAAACTGGTGAATGATCAATCTTGTGAAATTAAAAATTTCTTCTTAAAATGCCCTTTTAATACTTAGGGGCAATAAAGACATTTTTGTGCATTTAACATAGCTAATGGATGGAAGGACTGGTTTTGGGTCTGTTAATTACATTATAACTTAACAACTGCCCTTTTATTTCACTCTTTTGCATCTTTATTTGACTAGTCCAATTTGCTGCAGTTTTCTGGCAGAGTGATTTACAATGGTCATGAGATGAATGAGTTTGTACCCCAGAGAACAGCTGCCTATATCAGCCAATATGATACCCATATTGGAGAAATGACTGTGAGGGAAACCTTGGCCTTTTCTGCAAGATGCCAAGGAGTTGGACACCGATATGGTTGGTTCAATGTATTCCATTTAATTCCCATCTTGCCATTAATACTAACTTCACAATGTGATCTTGAGATATCTACTGACATTAAAACTTTGTCAAATGGCAGAGATGTTAACAGAGTTATTAAGAAGAGAGAAAGAGTCGAAGATTAAGCCTGATTCTGATATTGATGTCTTCATGAAGGTAAGAGAATGTATATCTCATCATAAAGACAATTATTTAGGACTTGTCAAGTACTAAATAATTTTAAGCTGCGTCTCATATCTCTTTGTCTTCATTTCTGAATGTTGATTAAGATTCTTGTTCTTATTTTCATTTAAATCTTAATTAGAAGAATAATTAGACTAAATTAAGTTGAATTTCATGGCAATTTATTTTCATATTTAACTTTGCCTTTTCTGGTATGCAGGCAATAGCAACACAAGGTCAGGAAACAAGTGTTATCACAGATTATGTTCTTAAGGTAATATCACCAAGAAAGTCCTTGATTTCAGAATTTGCCATGGATAATATTCTTTGACATATCAATGCCTTTTCTCTTAAATCTACAGATTTTACGACTAGAAGTCTGTGCAGATATTAGGGTGGGGAATGAAATGCTAAGGGGCGTGTCTGGGGGACAAAGAAAGCGTGTCACGACTGGTAACCATCCATCAACTGCATCTTCAGCCTTCCATCAACTCGATTAGCTTTATAACAAAAGTTACAAACTGAACCTATAGGTGAGATGCTGGTGGGACCAGCAAAAGCATTGTTCATGGATGAGATATCTACTGGCCTGGACAGTTCAACTACTTTCCAGATTGTGAACTCGATAAAGCAATATATTCAAATTCTTAATGGAACAGCAGTCATCTCTCTCCTTCAGCCAGCACCAGAGACTTACGATCTCTTTGATGACATTATTTTACTATCTGATGGCCAGATTGTGTATCAGGGTCCTCGTGAACATGTACTTGAGTTTTTTGAATTCATGGGATTCAAGTGTCCTGAAAGGAAAGGAGTGGCTGACTTCTTGCAAGAAGTAAGCACAAACATGGGGAATTTTATCTGTCTCATTCATTACACCTAGTAAAAATCTCATATTCAATGTTCATCAACTGTATTGCATTGCAGGTAACATCAAGGAAAGATCAACAACAATATTGGGCTCGCAAAGATGAGCCTTACAATTTTGTCAGAATCAAAGAATTTGCAGAGGCATTTCAGTCATTTCATGTGGGAAGACATCTCCAAAATGATCTTTCTACACCATTTGATAAGGCCAAGAGCCATCCAGCTGCTTTGACAACTAAAAGGTATGGCGTTGGAAAAATGGAGCTGCTTAAAGCTTGCTTCTCAAGAGAGATCCTGCTCATGAAGAGGAACTCATTTGTCTATACCTTTAAGCTCACCCAAGTTAGTATTCATATTATTATTATTATTATTATTTCTTGCATATATGAATATGATTCTTTTTTTCTCTTTCTTAAACTAGCTTGCAATAATGGCATTGGTTGCCATGACACTCTTCTTGCGGACCGAGATGCACAGAGATTCAGTGACCGATGGAGGAGTTTACGTGGGTTCATTATTCTTCTCTGTGGCTTTTAACATGTTCAATGGTTTGTCAGATATTTCAATGACTATTGCAAAGCTTCCAGTGTTTTACAAGCAAAAAAACCTCCTATTCTATCCTGCATGGGCGTATTCTATTCCCCCATGGATCACTAGAATACCTTTAACACTTGCACAAGTTTCCATTTGGGTGTTCCTCACCTATTATGTTATTGGATATGATCCCAATGTTGGAAGGTAAAAAATTTCTTTCCTCCAGTTTCTGGGAGCTTGCAAACGAAATTTGTTTCCTTGCAGCTGATATGTGCAACATGTTGTACATTCTGTAGGTTATATAGGCAGTACCTTCTGCTTGTTCTTGTTAGTCAGATGGCTTCTGCTTTGTTCCGATTTATTGCTGCTGCAGGAAGGACCATGATTGTAGCAAATACCTTTGGATCATTTGCACTTCTTGTACTCTTTGCATTAGGCGGATTTATCTTGTCCCCAGGTATTATTACTAAATTTGCTCATCTTACTTCAAAATTGTTCAAGATAATTTACATCCTGGAGTGTGGATCAAAATACCAGGTTTCCTCTTTGAATTGCTTGAATTTGAACTCACCTCTCTAAAATAGCCTAAGCTATCCATTGATTAACTCTTCTTTTTATTATCTTTAACTGGATAAACACTTTCTGGGGCCTAATTCTCACTTGCCTTCATGTGAGATGACATTCTTCATGTATTCTAATTCACCTTTTACGCTCTATCATAGACAAAATATTACAGAGTAAATAGGTGTTTCTATATAGGATTGCTTATATGGAATAGCAAGTCAATAAATCAGAGGCAAGTGTATATTAAGTAGGTCTTATAAATAAAAACTGTTTAGTAATGGGTCCTAAAAAAATAACTATTCAACTAATTTTTACACTTGTTGATGTCTAATTGGATTGACATCTTCCATGTTTTAATCCTATATGGAATAGCAGGGATGGTCCAATTCACCCTTTGACTAGCCTGCAAGTCCAGTTCACTCTTTGTTTTTTCCTTTTTTAAGTTCTGGCACCATGTTTTGGGTCTCTATTAACATGTTTGAATATTAAAGGCAGTGGAGTGTAGATTAACATTGCATGCTCTCTTTTAGAATCAAAGAATTTTTATAATAGAGCCAATGTATATGCAACAATTTTATTATATCCATTGATTATAGCGGGTCCTATAAGAATCTCATTATAATCAATGATCAAAACTTAGTTATTGTACACACAATGATCTTATGAATAATTTCTCCTTGAATCACAAAAATAGCAGAAGTCTAGTTTGATTAACCCCATCTATTAAGCCTTCTTTTACTTCATCCCTGATTTGTGACTTCGTTTCATATCCATGTATATTCCAGCAAAAATTATAACTACTAACTTGTTTTATTTTTTAAATGCCATAGATGACATAAAGAAATGGTGGACATGGGGTTATTGGATATCACCATTAATGTACGGGCAGAATGCTATAGTGGTTAATGAGTTCACTTCAAAGAGTTGGAGTCAAGTAAATCTCTGAAACTCAACTATGACTACATTTTGTGTCTTTTCCTCTTAGCGATCAACTAATATTCTAAATCTGCCATGGTTTTGAAGGTTCTTCCAAACTCTACAGAACCACTGGGAATTCAAGTTTTGAAGTCCCGAGGATTCTTCACAAATGCATATTGGTATTGGATTGGAGTAGGGGCTTTGGTTGGATTCACACTGCTATTCAACCTTTGTTTCACCCTAGCTCTCACATTCCTAGGCCGTGAGTATATTAAGACCTTCTCCAGTTTATCTTCCTGAAGAGAACATTTCTTTTTTAACATAGTGTAAATTATATCATGCAGCATTGCGGAAGCCTCAAGCTGTTATATCTGAAGAATCTCAATGTAATGAACCTGGAATTGGTCGCAAAACAACCAAAGGTAATAAAACTCATTCATAATGTGTGTTCCATAGTGAGAAAGTTTTTGCTAATGCCTCTTTGTTGCTAAATAAAATTTATCCGGCATTCAGAGAGTGGGAGAGGCAGTTCAACTCTCTGGGCAGAGGCCATAGATAATGATAAACATCAGAACAAAAGAGGAATGGTTCTTCCATTTGAACCACATTCTATCACCTTCGACGAGATTAGGTATTCTGTTGACATGCCACAGGTAGGTTAATTTAAACTCCTGCCTGAAAAATTGGTTTTGGACTCAGAACCGGACTTGACTGATTGTTTAATTATATTTTGCAGGAAATGAAAAATCAGGGTGTGACTGAAGATAAATTGGAGCTTTTGAGGGGTGTCAGCGGTGCTTTCAGGCCAGGCATTCTCACGGCTCTGATGGGTGTTAGTGGTGCTGGTAAAACCACTTTGATGGATGTGCTGGCTGGAAGAAAAACTGGCGGATACATAAAGGGAAACATCACAATCTCTGGCTATCCTAAGAAGCAAGAAACTTTCGCTAGAATTTCAGGATACTGCGAGCAAAATGACATTCATTCTCCACATGTTACTGTCTATGAATCTTTGCTATGCTCAGCTTGGCTTCGCCTATCTCATGAAGTGAGCAGTGAAACCAGAAAGGTAGGCGTCTGCACCCAAAAGTTCTGTTTCAGGCTTCTTTCTTTTTTCTCGTTTTTCTACTAATAAATATTAGAACTCTGCAAGAAATCCAGTAAAAGTCTTTCAATGGCAGCACGGCCTAATGCTGGTCATGTTGATCTTCTGTATAATGAAAATTGTTTGCAGATGTTCATTGAGGAGGTCATGCAGCTTATGGAACTACAGCCATTGAGGCAAGCATTAGTTGGATTGCCTGGAGTTAGTGGTCTGTCTACTGAGCAACGCAAGAGGTTAACTATTGCAGTTGAGCTAGTGGCAAACCCTTCCATAATATTCATGGATGAGCCAACTTCAGGGCTAGATGCAAGAGCTGCTGCAATTGTTATGAGGACAGTTAGAAACACTGTAGACACTGGAAGAACAGTTGTGTGCACTATCCATCAGCCAAGCATCGACATATTTGAAGCTTTTGATGAGGTGAGAAATGCTAGCAGGCCATAAGAGTTCATTCCTGATTGTCAATTCTTCATTATATGTAGGTGTTTGATATATTTGATATATGCTGCTGCAGCTGTTCCTAATGAAAAAAGGGGGACAAGAGATATATGTGGGACCATTGGGTCCTCATTCCTGCCATCTAATAAAGTATTTTGAGGTAAAGAAAAATGATAAACAACCAAGTAATACATACAATTTGTCTCTTGCTATACTCATCTTAACTCTGGCTAATTTATTTACCTTTGATTTTATCAAGGGGATTGAAGGAGTTCCCAAAATCAAAGACGGTTGTAATCCAGCAACTTGGATGTTGGAAGTTACCAGTTCAGCTCAAGAATCAGTTTTTGGAGTAGATTTTACTGCCATTTACGGAAATTCAGAACTATATAGGTAATTCTGCTTGTGAACTACTTGATTGCTAAAAAACAATCTATTCAATGCCTGAATGATTTAACCAAGGATAAATAAAAGAATTGTTTAAAAATGTGTTGAAGTTAATCATGTATTTCAGGAGAAACAAAGGACTGATTGAACGTTTTAGTACACCTTCACCAGAATCAACGGAACTGTACTTTCCTACACAGTACTCTCAATCATTTTTCACCCAATGTATGGCTTGCTTGTGTAAGCAACACTGGTCATACTGGCGCAATCCACCATATACTGCTGTGAGGTTGCTCTTCACAACCGTCATAGCTTTGATGTTCGGAACAATGTTCTGGGATCTAGGCTCCAAAAAGTAAGTTAAATGGTACACCAAAAGAATTTATTCATATTCCATCAATCCTATCTGCCTATGGTTTAATCCTACTGTCTTGAATGTAGGACGAAGCGTCAAGATCTTTTCAATGCAATGGGATCAATGTATGCTGCAATCGTCTTCCTTGGAATCCAAAATGCTTCATCTGTGCAACCAGTGGTTGCTGTTGAAAGAACTGTCTTTTACAGGGAGAGAGCTGCTGGAATGTATTCCCCCTTGCCCTATGCTTTTGCTCAGGTAATTCATTAGGCATGGGAGACTACAAACTTCACTTATATACTATGGTGAACCTTTACATGGGTAAATTATATTTTTCTTTTTTCTTGCAGGTCTTGATTGAGCTTCCATATGTTTTCATTCAATCTGTCGTATATGGTCTTATAGTCTATGCAATGATTGGATTTGAGTGGACTGCTGCTAAGTTCTTCTGGTACCTATTCTTCATGTACTTCACATTATTATACTACACCTTCTATGGAATGATGTCTGTGGCTGTGACACCGAATCAACACATAGCATCCATAGTTTCCTCTGCATTCTATTCGATATGGAATCTGTTTTCAGGATTTATAATCCCAAGACCAGTAAGTGTCTGCTCTAGCAATTCTGCTAATTCCAGGCTTTTCTCAGGCTCATTTCCTGATAATACATTCTTTCATTTCTGAACTTTGTCAATGACAGAGGATTCCTGTGTGGTGGAGATGGTATGCTTGGGCATGTCCAGTTGCATACACATTGTATGGATTAGTTTCGTCACAATTCGGAGATATAAAACATACACTTGAATCAGGTGAAACAGTGGAAGATTTTGTAAGAAGTTATTTCGGTTTCAAACATGAACTTCTAGGAGCAGTTGCAGTTGCAGTTTTTGGCTTTGCCACACTATTTGCTTTTATCTTTGCCATTTCCATCA
This sequence comes from Manihot esculenta, assembly GCF_001659605.2. Classification (NCBI taxonomy): domain Eukaryota; kingdom Viridiplantae; phylum Streptophyta; class Magnoliopsida; order Malpighiales; family Euphorbiaceae; genus Manihot; species Manihot esculenta. Next base: position 9,571,374 of record NC_035171.2, read on the forward strand.
AGTTCTTCAATTACCAAAGGCGTTAAATCTTTGAACTTCAATTAAGTTCAACTCGGAATTAATGAGAATTTTAACTTTTAGGATTCTAAAATAAGTTGCGGTGAAATTGATTATTTTATTTTTATTTTTAAATTATATTTTTATATTTAATAATATTACTAATTAATATGTACATAATAAATACAATTTATTATTTTTATTATTATAATTTGTATATAACTTTTAAATTTCCTTTTATTATTATTACTTTTTAATTTTCTACAAACTTTTTAACATAATATATTAATTTATAATTAAAAAATTTTTAAAATTAAAAAATAAATATAATTTTAATATAATCAATAAAAAATTAATATATATCTATTCTTCTAACTATAAAATACGAGAAATATTATATTTAAACTTGTAATACGACTCTCATTTGAAAAAAAATTTATAATATGTATTTTTAATTATATTTTTATTTTTATTATTAATAAATAATATATATATATTAATTGAATTTTAAAATAGATTGATGAAAGACAGTGTTCCTATTAAACTTACAATTCCGTTAATTTTTAATGATTGGAGCAATTTTAAAAACTCAAATTTTAATTGATAAAAAAAAAATATAATTACAATAAAATTATAAATACAAACTTTTTTTTGCGATTAATTCAAAATATAACATTCATTATTCATTCTATATAAAATTCATTACCACTCTCCTTCGAATGACTCTGTATTTTAAAAATTTTTTTTATTATTTTCTTAACATCTAATATAAAATGCATGAGGGTATTCAATTCTCTTGATTAAAATGAAATTAGATGATGAGTATTTAAACATTTTAGATAGATTTAAAGTTGGACGTTTAGTATTTAAATGTTTTAAAAGGATTATTTTATTTTTTCTCAATAATTAAATATATTTATATCATATTTGTTTCATATTATTACAAAATAGAATTAGCTTAATATGATTAATAAATTTCAAGGATATTATGAGAAAATAGATAGTATCTAGAATTGAGAAAGCAGATGTTCTCTATCACCACTACCGCATTGTATATTAACAGACTATTCTTGCATATTAATAATATATGATAATAAATATTAAAATATTTAATTTTTTTATTATAATTAAATTTAATAGTACATAAATTTATAGATTTATATTTATTACTATTTTGAAATTAAAAATTTCGATCAAATTTTTACTTTCCTTTATAGCGAAAGAAATATTATTTTATAAAATAATATTATACAATAATAATATCATAAAAATTTTTAATATTCGCGTGCGGACAATCGACTGGTTAGCATCTAGGATTGAGACATTGAACTCGGTTAAAAAAAAAATAAAAAAAAATAAAAAGAAGGAAAATTTACCCAGGAAAACAGTCTCTTTATAAAGCATGGTAAGCATTCAGAATCTGTTCTCTATTTTTGGCTTCAAGCTGATTCTGGGAAGTGAATTGCCAGTGGCATATACAAGGTTTGCCTTGTTACTTCATTATTTCCTTTGAGGAAAATTGCCAAGGATACATTAAAAACTGATTCTGCTATAACATTTGAGGAAAATGGCCATATCAAAGAAAATTGTCATCCATACATAGTACTAACATTAGCAGCAGAGTTCTGATTAGCCAAATCAAAGAAACACCTTCAAATGACTGTCTAATACAAAAATGGATAAATGAAGAGAAGAATTATAATCCAAAGAACACGAAGAAAAGAAAAGAAAGACCAGAAATGATACATTTGAACTGAGAGTAATAACCAATAAACACTCACAAGGCTTCAACAGCCAGATTCAACTACTACTCAACTAGTCCTAGATCCAACCAGATCCAAACCAAATGGAAGCAAATGCCACAACCAAAGCTCTAAAACTTACCAAACCCTTCTGCAGAACCACAGGAGCAGCAGAAGCCGGTGAAGTATGGTTAGAAGAAGAAACGCTACCTGATGGTGCAGGAGGCAAAGGATGAACAACAACAGAAACCTTCATGCCATTGAAGCACTGTCCATTTCCACAGATGAAGTAGTACCTCTTGGCCTTGTTAAGAGGGATGAAATCTTTACCACTGGTCCAGTTGCCTAGCGCTCCCTCTGTGGTGCAGTTGTCATAGCCTGTCTGGTTCACTTCAAACACATTGTACTGGGTCTTCTGGTACCTAAATGCTGCAGAGGCAAACCAAGAATTTCAAAAACAAAAGAAAAAAAATCAAACACATATGTGAAATTAGCTAGTAATTGCGAATCCCATTATGCATATATTCTCAAGAAACCAAAAAATGGAACTGGATTTCATCATCTGGGAAAGCAAACAAACAAGCAAACTGTGCATAACTAGCAAAACCTAAATAGATCAGGCATAAAAAGGAGTATATGAAGTAACCCATTAATTCTTTAGCAAGAGAATTCACTCCAAGTAAGGAGATGAGGTGAAAGAGAGAGCATAAGGTAGAGATGTACAGATAAGGTCGCCAACATAGAAGGTGTGGTTATTGGCCCAGAGAGTGTAGTTGATGCCAGGATTCCAGCCTTTGTTAGCACCAACAATGTGGTCAGTAGCGGTGGTGGAAGTGGCGGAGAAGATGATGAAGAAGCAGAAGAAGACGAGAAGAGGTGAGCTGGGCAGCATAGTAACCGGTGAGGGAGGTTGAATCTTGTTGTTTCTTTTGTGGAAGCTTTTTGACTGGAGAGTGCAAGAAGAGTAAACAATATCCAATTTCAATCCAATCCCGAGGCCCAGCAATAATAATTGAATTTTGAAACAGTGGTTGCCAATCTGTATTATCACTCACACAAACACACCATAATAAGATCCACTTCAGCATGCCTGTGTTTTCTGTTAAATAATTGCAACTTGAACATGCTTTAGTTTCAAAATCATTACTGAAATTTTAATTCTTCTTTCTCTTTTGCATTATACACAGATTTTAAGAGATAAGTGTTAAATAATTTCTTATTAATGTATTACACATGGGGTTCATGAAAAAGCACCCATCTTCACTACATTCCCTTTGGGGAAAAATTAACTTCAAACGACTTAAAACAAAAAAATTTCACCTTTTAATATTGACTTTTCTTTTCTTTTCTTTTCTTTTCTTTTCTTTTCTTTTCTTTTTAAATTATTTAGGGAAAACAAATGGAATTGCAATACAACTAGACTTCATGTAGCAAGAAAAATATAGCTTGTATATTGAAATATATTTAAAAAAAATATAAAAATAATAAATATTTTTTTTAATTAAGAAAAACTTTATTTATCTTGTAAAATAATAATTCAAGAGACAATCAGGAATATCAATCTAAATCTTGAATCTACCATGATGAATAGACTCTCTAACTAATAAATGGGCGGCTCTATTTTCTGAACGCCGTACCCAACAAACATGAATGTTACCATGAGACCGTATAGCATCCTTACAATAAAAAATAACTAATCCAAATTCTGAAAAGTCATCCAGAGGGGAGCGAATAGTCAAGGTTAATGATTGGTTATCCGTAAAAATACAACCAGCCTGAAAAAAATAATCTCTAGTATAAGAGAAATATTGACGCAAGACCAAAGTTTCAGCAATAATAAGTTGCCTATTCTCTCATAAAAATTCGAAATTGCAATAGAAAAGAAGCTTTCCAATTTCTCAAATACTGCTGCAAAACCGAACAAATCAACACTAGCAAAAACTGCACAATCAATAAATACAATCCAAATAAAATTTACTAATATTTTATTAGATCAGGCTTTATTTTAGCTTTAAAGGTATTAGGTCAAAATTTATTTTAGCCTTAAAAGGTAAAAGTTTAGAAGCTTATTTGATAAAGAAGATTAAATTAAACTTTATTTGTCCATCGAACAGAAGTACATAAACTTAATTCAACTTATTTTCTCCTGCTCTTCCCTCCATTGAGAAATTCTTTTATAAACTATCAAAATCCAAACAACCCATTTCAGAGAGATGTTTCAAATTTCCATTGAATTTATCAGTTTACTCCATATGTTTAACAATTATCTAACTTAAAAAAATAAAAAAAATAAAACAACTAAATTGAAACTAAGGAATACAAATGCAGTCAAACATCAAGGTAATTATATATAGTCGTGAGTATTCAATCGGTTCGGTTCAAAATCGAATCGAACTGAATAAACTGAAAATCAAAATTTTCGTATTTATAAAAATCGAACTGAATTGATTTTAATTAGAAATTAAATCGAACCAATCAATCTGATTTAGTTCGATTTAAATTTTTAATAAATTTTTTATTTTTTACACTTTATTTTTGATATTTTAAAATTTAATTAAAATACTTTAATCTTAATATATTCTAATCTCTCTATATTATTAAAAATAATATATTATTATCATTAGTCGATTTAATTTTTTCAATTTTTTTCAGATTAAAATCGAACCGAAATAAGCAAAATTTTTGAAATTAAAAATCAAACCGAATGGAAATAAATAAAAAATTGAACCAAAATTTTAAATTAATTTGGTTTGATTAGTTTTTTTCCCTACTGGTTTCTAATTCCCCTTTTTGTTCTTGGTTTGGCTCTCCATATTATGATTCTCATTTACAGAAAACTAGTCATCATTCACCTCACAGCTCTTTGTGCAAACTGGAATCTCCATGAGCGATCCTACCAGAGAAAATGAAAAGAACAAACACAACAAAAAGTTTCGCGACATGTAAAGCAGCCACCGAAATCAACAAGTTTCTCACAACAAAATCTCATTAGGGTGCCAAGAAAACCTTCTTTTATGTACATATCATACCAAATAGCAAAATCAAGATGATGCAGTGTATCTAAATACAGACAGGGAATAAGATGTTATCAAAATATGAAACAAGAAATTTTTCTGGCTAATACTAGAAAATTAGTGTCTACAAGATGAGACAGGTTGAATGAGGATGCTAACAGCGGAGATGAATGCTTACAAGATTAATGGATTCATGAGAAGTTGGAAGGGGCATTCATTAAAGATAAGTTGAAAAAATTGGAATGACATGGCTATGTCCAGTGTAGACCAATGGATGCATCAATGTAGAAGATGAAGCATATCCACCAAAATGGAAAGAAGATGAAAGACAGACTACTGATACTCAAGGCAAACCGACAGAAGGGTTATGGGGGGGGGGGGGGGGGGAGAGATCCACATAAAGGACTGCAACTACATTGGGAATAATTTTAATTTAAACGCATAATATAAAACTCATGGATAAACAAGAATATTATTTACTTGCAACCTAAAGCTGCTTCAACATATTTTTCACTTCTGACTTGGCAAACTATATATACAGTATGATCCATATCCTTATCCAGCCACAATATAGTTAGATTACCAAAGCATATGGATCCAATACATAGAACCACAACAATTAGCAGGGATATTTGGGTGACATAAATTTTAACAAATTATCATCTTCTCCAGAATACACTACAAAATTTACTAAGTTGAGCTGATAGAGCAACATTGCTGAAATAGGAAAACAAGCATTGCTCTGTCCTCCAGGAAGCAAATGGTCATCAGGACACAAATTGAACTTTTAGGATGCTGACTTAACAAAACAATCCTCTTCTGGAGGTTAATTCTCGAAGGCGAACCATAATGGTTACGTTAAAGTAGACTCTCTAGGATTGCTACTTAGAAATTAGAATTAAGCAGCAAGTTACTTGTATTCTTATTCCTTTGCGTTGAATTGTTTGCGCTTAAGTTTAAGCAAGTAATGGACAAGCTATAGCTCCATTAGGCTGGTTTACTCAATAAACAAGCTTGACTACGCAAGCTTAGTAATGAAGGAAGCAGAAGCAAGCACATACTTGTAAGCGAAGTCCTACACTAAATTTTTTGTAAAAATAGAACATATGGTTTTTCCCCTTGTTCACTCTATTCCATTTCTTTTCTTGTTGCTAAATCCTCAAGAGTTCATAACCTGATATCCAAATGCTAGCACATGAAAAGCCAATTGGCTGTAATAGCTTCACGGTGAAGGAAAATTCTGCCATGTAAAGATATTGCTGTTTCTCCTTTAAAATATATGCTGCAATTTGTTGAATTAGGTTTCACCTCATATTGGACTACAATTTTTCTTTGCCTTTTTGCATGCCTTTTCTACCTTTTCTTCTAACCTTACTACCTAATTTCTGACTTACATATTGATCTCTCTTAACTTGTCTCCCCTGCTGTTTTTTGCAGCTAGTCTGGTCTTGTATCGGTTCTTTCAAGATCTTCAGAAGTTTTGGATTATCTGAAAATCCATTTGATCTCATCTCAGCATAATATTCCCATGCCTCGGTTAACAGTCCACATCCAGCAAGCCCTTCCACCAATACTATATAATGTGTCAAATTAGGTGTCACCTCATATTGCATCATTTCTAGCCAAATCTTCAATGCATTCTCAGGTTGCTCTAACTTGAAGAACTTGACCAAAATTAAGCGAAAGGTATCCTCTGTGGGATCTATACCAGCTATTCTCATCTGGTTAAGGACTTGCAATGTTTCTTCAAGACCAGTGCCTTCAAGAAGTGCATGGTAGGTTTCCATTGTTGGTCTGAGATTCTCCTCTATCATGGCAGCCAATATGCTTCTAGCCTCTGCTAGCTTCTTGCCCTCACATAAAGGACGTATCATTGAGTTGTAAGAAGTAGAATCAGGCTGCAATCCATTTTCTTTTATTTTATCCAGGACCTTGAGTGCTTCTTTCAGGCAGTTCTCACGAGTTAGTACATAAATCAATGAATTATAAACCTTAATACATGGGACCCAACCCCTTTTCTTCATCTCATCATAAAGCCTTAGTGAGTCAAAAAGATTTCCAACCTTTGAGAAGCACGATATCATGTGTGTATAAGAAGCTGCATTGGGTGTAATACAGTATTTTGACATTTCCCTCCAAATTCGCTTTCCTTCAAGCACATCAACACATATGTTACACCATCCATGGAGAATGATATTAAATGCTTCGGTCTCCAATGGGAAGAGCTTCTTATTAACAAGCATAAACTCTTCAGCCTCTTCAATGTTCCCATATTTACAGAGAGCATTCATGAGGGAGTAAAATGCATCTTCATCAGGGGTCATTCTGAATTTCTCCATAATATACAGCGTATGAATAGCATTGCCCGGATCATTTGCTGCAGCATATCTAGCAAATAAAGAAAAGGATTAAAAACAATGTAAATGGAACATATTCAATCGGAAGGAAGAATTAAAAATTCTGCTGAAAGCTCTAAGAGTTGCGCTCAAATTATAGGAACAACTTGTCTCCAGCAACATTTACAAAAAGGACACCGAAGTAAACAAAATGATAATCTTATTCTACTGCTCTCCAAAGGAAAACAAACTCCTATTTCTTCTTACCCAACATCTATGTAGAGAACTCCAAAGCAAGAGCCAAAGCAATGTTGGAAAGGTAAAGTAGAAATGTTTCAAATATAACAAGCAAATTGCTTAATTAGTTCTACATTCATTAAAAGAATATAAAACTGCACTCAACCAACCTTGAAAAAGGAAAATGAAAAATCAGTCTTACCTATCAATCATAATAAGCATCGCCTGACGAGTGTTCATAGAAGACCGATGCAAATCACGAATCAAAACCCAAGCAATGTTAAACTTTTTATGATTACCCAAAACCCATATCATTAACTCATACGACTTCTCATCAAAGCACCCCCATTTCTCTCCCCATTTGAAAGCCAAAAACGCCGGTCTCCACTCATGTCTTAGCTCCCAAATCACCGAATAGACCAAATTTTGATCAGCTTTAATGCCTGACGCATCAACAGACGCAACAGCCTCTGCTTCTGCAGTGAAGTATGCAGCCCGTTTGAGCGAATCGAGAAGGCCAGGTTTGAGAGATTCACGGGTATGAACTCTCTCCTGAACGAGCTCAAATGGGTCTCTGAGGTTTTGGGTGGAGAAAGATTTGAAAGTGAAGAAACGAAAAGGGTGTTGATATGCAATTGAAAGTGCTCGATGGAATGCCTCAAAGGAGGAAAACGAGATAACTGAATTTGAAGTAAGAGGAGACGATAAGGATGGGGAAGAGACGGAACAGAAGAGTGGGAGAATAACTTGGGGATGAGATCTTTGCAACCTTCTTGCTACGGTCGTGAGCAACATGAGAGTCCGGGAGAGATGAGGATTTTTGTTGCCTGAATTACTATACAGTTTGATAAAAAAACAAAAAACAAAAAATGATATATAGTCACATTATTAACCTCGCAATCTACTAATCTTTATGCTTTAAAGGGAGAATTAAAACTGGATAGAGCAACTCCAGCATATAATAGGGTATAAAATAAAATAAAATGAAAAACAAAAAGACTTTTAACTTTAATTATTTTATTAATAAATTCAGAAAAAAAAAACTTCAAGAAATTATGTTTAATCAAAATTTGCAGCAATCTAAGACCAATCTTCATGCAAGACAAGAACAGAATGTATTCCAGTACCATTCATTTGCTCATTCTAATTTGCTAGCACATTTTCTTCCAACTGTTCGATTATTTGTCATGATCTAGGAAGTGATTTGGCTGTGTTGAGTGGTTATCTAATCCTGTAAGCAATTGTCTAAAGCAAGTATTGGTATCTGTATGGGTCCTGATATTTACGTGGATTATTTTGGTACTCTAACCTTGGTCTGACGAGTTGTCAATGTGCTTGAATCCTACGTGATCTCAAGTTAATTGAATTTTTGTATTGGAACATATCTCCATATTTTTCAACATGATCTATTCCGAAAAAAGGATTAAGATATTATTAGTTTTTCATATCTATGCAATCCCTCCAGCCATTCTTTTTTTTTTTTAAATAATTCATTAGCCAAAGCAAGACCAACAGAAATTTGTTACTATTTTTAATAGAAGAATTAGTTTATTAAACGGAATTCAAACTTAAGAAAATTAATTTTTACACAAAATTTAGTTAATAATTTATTTTATGGATTTTGTCAAACTTTATTGATGCGTAACCCAGCCTATTAAAAATTGAAACGACACATACCCTAGTAAAGAAAATTTTATTCAGAAAACAATTCTCTAATCTAAAGCACCATTTATTAACATACAATTAAAAACACTTATAACTGATTGATTTTAAAAGCAGCAAAAATAAGGATCATATAAGTTAATATCAAACCTTATTCGTGATGCAATATTAAGAACCAAAATCTCTTTTAAGCTTTCGAAGAAGAATCACGTAAAGCAATTGTATTAAATAATTGATAATCTATGTACAATATAAAAAAAGAGATGTTTTATATAATATAAATAAAGACCCATGATTTTTACCACTTTCCATTACTATGCATGGATTCATGATCTATGCCACTATCCACTACTCCACTACTGGATAACTACCCACTACTGGATAACTACCCACTACTGGTTAACTATCCACTACTAAATAACTACCCACTGTAAATATAAAATTTGAATTGTCAATAAGGACACATTCGGTCTAATTGACTTGGAATGGCCAGATTGTTTTTCAACTTCAAAATGAACTTGCAAAGTTTCAACATATTCCTTCATGAATTCTTGAAGTGCTTTCTTCAACCTCTTGGATCTCAACATTGTAATTGGTCCCTGAGGCAATGCTAGCTCATCATTTTTGGTGTTATTAGTTGTGTTTACATCATCCCCTCCCTCTTGAAAATGATTCGTCATCGAATCTGTACCAAAATCAAAAGGAGACAAATCAGAAACATTAAAGGTAGCACTTACACCAAACTCACTGGACAGATCAATTATGTATGCATTGTCATTGATTCATTCCAGCACTTGATATGGTCCATCCCCTCGTGCATCGAGTTTTGATATCCTTTGAGTCGGAAATATTTCTTTTCACATATGGATCCAAACCCAATCACCTGGTCTGAATACAACTTTCTTGCGACCCTTATTAGTCTGTTTCTTATACATCATGTTACACTTCTCAATATACTCATGCGCTTTCACGTGTATTGATTTAACCATTTCAGCCTTCGCTTTTCCATCTAAATTAGACAACTCGTTTAAAGGTAAAGGAATTAAATCTAATACAGTTAATGGATTAAAATCATACACAATCTCAAAAGGTGAATAACCAGTAGAAGAATGGACAGCGCGATTATAAGCAAATTCAACATATGGCAAACATTCTTCCCAAGTTTTCAAGTTCCTACCCACAATAGCACGAAGCATATTTCCTAAAGTCCTATTAACAACTTCAGTTTGGCCATCTGTTTGTGGATGACAAGCAGTAGAAAATAAAAGTTTAGTACCCAATTTCCCCTACAAAACACTCCAAAAATGACTAAGGAACTTTGAATCTCTATCAAAAACAATAGTTCTAGGTATACCATGCAAACAGACTACTTTCCTGAAAAACAAATCAGCTATGTTCGTTGCATCATCAGTTTTATGACATGGAATAAAATGTGTCATCTTACCAAAGAGAACTACAACAACAAACACTGAATCTCTACCTCTCTTAGTCCTAGATAAACCTATCACAAAATCCATAGAGATATCAGTCCATGATTCAGTAGGTACAGGCAAAGGAGTATACAACCCATGTGGTAAGGACTTAGATTTAACCTGTTTACATGCAAAACATTGAGCACAAATTTTCTCTACATATTTTCGCATATTAGGCCAATAAAAGTGTTCATTCAACATGTCTAAAGTCTTTTGCACACCAAAATGTCCCATTATCCCTTCTGAATGCGATTCTCTAACAAGCAACTCACGCACTGAACAATTGGGTATACATATTTGTTTCCCTCTAAAAAGAAACTCATCTTGCAAATAAAACTTGTTAAACGCCCCATCACATGTCTTAAATACATCAGAAAAATCAGTATCATTTTTATACATATCTTTCAAATGCTCAAACTGTAACGACCCGAAAATCGGATCGCTACCGGCGCTAGGATCCGGGTCGACTTAAGGCCGCCGGGACCCGTAGCAAGCCAAACATACATCCTGGAAACCTGTTTAATCCCATACATGATCAAGAACATACATAAAAATTAAAACTTTTCTTTCATTCATTTCTCATACACCAAACTCAACCTGTGCATGCACTGAACATATACATAATCATCATCATAACCTGACCCCTCTATGGGATCTCATCAATGCCCCAAAGGGCGATATACATGTGTTGAGTTTGGCTAACATCTGTATCATCAAAATCTAAGATCATGCATCAAAGGGATAACAATACTCATAGGGTCAAGCACATCTATAACCTCAATATACCTCATTACATAACATACTGTAATCTCTTACATTACATCATAGTACAATTGTCATGTCCACCATTTAACTATTACATACACATACTTCAAAACTCTGGCTAACCTCCTGGTCTACCCTGTACCTGCACATCTGGGGTTAGGGGAGAGGGGTGAGCTACAAAGCCTAGTGAGCAGAATAGTGAAATCATATATTAAAATTTCATGCCATTATGTAATGCAACACATCACAACACATCACATCTCGGATGGTATTGTCACCAATAGTCCTCTACATAGTCCAACTGTGCCGGGACGTAGAATGGGTACAACCGGTCTTTCCCTTATCATAACATATCATAACATACCAATGTGCCAGGGACGTAGAATGGGTACAACCTGGACTTTCTCTTACATCGTGCCAGGGACGTAGAATGGGTACAACCTGGACTTCCATACCATATCATGCCGTAACATCATCATGCCATATGAGGACTAAAGGATCATCCAATAACCAATCCACATCAACATCATAAATGTAATGCAACACATTCGTGAATACTAATGCAAACAACCTACTATATCTCATGGCATTCATGATGCATGGATCATGCTCAAAATTCATATTTCAATTATTTTAAAACTTAAGGTTTATTCCACTCACTTCTGGCTAGCTCTGATAAACTCTGTAGCAGCTGGCTCACTGCTGGGGTCCTCGATTCCTCGGGTCCGAACCTACACAGGTGGACTCCAATGAGGGACCAAACATACATAAACATAACTCTAATATACTCCCCAAAAACCCCCTAAAACATCATAAAATAACTACATAAAAACATGCAAGAAATGGCTGGACAGGGCACTTTCGGCGGCAGGTTCGGCGGCCGAAAGTCCCTCCAGAGCCGAAAGTCAGGTAGGTTCGGCGGCACCTTCGGCGGCCGAAAGTCCCAGACAGAGACGAAAGTCTCTTTTCGGGGGCAACTTCGGCAGCCGAAAGGCCTGCCTCCCCAGCCATGTTCGGCGGCCGAAAGTGCCTTCGGCTGCCGAACCTGGTTTCTGCCAAAGGGCAGAAACTTGGCTCCTTTATGCACATTTGCCTCCCAACTCTCAAATCATGCATAAACTTGTTCTAAAACATGCCTACACACCATACATCACACCTAGGGGTCTCAAACTATCAAATACCCCAACTACAACACTTCAAACACACAAAAATCAACATACATTGTTCATCAAAACATCAAAACCCATAAACTCCTCAACAAGCCTAAACATGCATCTCTACCCATAAAACAACTTAATGCTTGTTTAAAACTCATAACAAGGGTGGATCCGAGCTTACCTCTTGAAGAAACGAGAGGAAAGGCGATCCTAACTTGGAGATGGAGAGATTGAGCTCTTTGAACCTCCAAGTACCCAAAACTTGCTCTTTACTCACAGATCTTCAAAACAGAAGTTAAAACCCGTGAAAAACATGGAAGATCTAAGGAAAACACTCAAGATCGAGGGAGGGGTGGCGGAGACTCACCTTGGCCGACAACGGGGAAGAAAAAGCTCGCCCGTGCGGACCTAAGGGACCCTTTTATAGGTGGCTGGCCAGGCCACGTTCGGGGGCCGAATGTGCCTCCGCATGCATGCCATGTTCGGCGGCCGAACTTGAGGTTCGGCGGCCGAACCTGGACTGCCCTCACTCATGCTTTCGGGGGCCTAACGTGCCTCCAAAACGCATGCATGTTCGGCGGCCGAACTTGACTTTCGGCGGCCGAACCTGGGTTTTCCTCCAAAGACTTTTCATGCAAAAACTCATGTAAAAACATACTTAAAATTATCAAAAACATGAAAACATATCATAAAAACATACTTTTACCCTTCTAGAGGTTTCCGACATCCGAGATTCCACCGGACGGTAGGAATTCCGATACCGGAGTCTAGCCGGGTATTACATTCTCCCCCCCTTAAGAACATTCGTCCCCGAATGTTCCTCAACTAGCACATAGCAAGGCATAAGACATAACATACATACATAGCACATAAACACATAGAGATCTAACCTTAAAAGAGATGAGGGTACTGCTGGAGCATAGACTCCCGTGTCTCCCAAGTGCATTCTTCCAAGTTGTGGTGGTTCCACAAGACTTTCACCATCGGGATTTCCTTGTTTCTTAACTTTCTGATCTGGGTGTCTATGATCCGTACTGGCTGTTCAACATAGGTGAGATCCTCTTGGACCTCCACATCAGGCTCACTAAGAACCTTGCTCGGATCTGACATAAACTTCCTCAACATTGAAACATGGAAAACCGGATGGATTCTTTCCATTGAAGCAGGTAAATCCAGCTTGTACGACACATTCCCAATCTTTTGCAAGATTTCGAAGGGTCCGATGTATCGTGGGGCTAGTTTACCTTTCTTTCCGAAGCGAACCACTCCCTTTATTGGAGACACCTTGAGCAATACCAGATCCCCCTCCTGAAACTCTAACTGTCTCCTGCGGACGTCTGCATAGTTTTTCTGTCTGCTGGCAGCAGTCTTGATCCTCTCTCTGATTATGGGTACCACCCTGCTGGTGATCTCTACTAGCTCAGGCCCTGCCAAGGCCTTCTCTCCAACTTCTTCCCAGCAAACAGGTGATCTGCACTTCCTCCCATACAAAGCTTCATATGGAGCCATCCCGATGCTAGCATGATGGCTGTTATTGTAGGCAAACTCCACCAAAGGTAGATGCTGCCTCCAAGAACCGCCAAAGTCCAGCACACACATTCTGAGCATATCCTCGATAGTCTGGATGGTCCTTTCTGACTGTCCATCAGTCTGGGGGTGGAAGGCAGTACTGAAATCCAACCTGGTACCCATGGCATTCTGCAGACTCCGCCAAAACCTGGAGGTGAACTGGGACCCTCTATCTGACACTATAGAAACAGGAATCCCATGCAGCCTGACGATCTCATCAACATACACTTGCGCCATCTTGTCCACAGAATAGCCACTCCTGACAGGAATGAAGTGAGCAGATTTGGTGAGTCTGTCCACAATCACCCATATGGAGTCCACTCTGTTGGACGCCGCCGGTAACCCCACTACGAAGTCCATAGCTATATTTTCCCATTTCCACTCTGGAATAGGTAGCGGGTTAAGCATTCCAGCCGGCTTCTGATGTTCCAGCTTCACCCTCTGACACACTTCGCAGGCTGACACAAACTGTGCCACTTCTTTCTTCATAGCTGGCCACCAATAAACCTTCTTTAGATCTTGATACATCTTGGTGGCTCCGGGGTGAATGCTGTATCTTGCATTATGAGCCTCTCTCATAATGTCTCCTTTTAGCCCGATGTCATCTGGTACACATAGTCTACTCCCATAGCGGAGGATCCCCTTGCTGTCGAATCTGAACTCACTATCATTGCCTGACTGAACAGTCCTGGCAATCTTCACTAACTCCGGGTCCTCATGCTGTTTCTGAGCCACCTGCTCCAGAAACACGGGTGTCACTCTCATCTGGGCCACCAAGGCTCCTGTACCAGACAACTCCATCTGTAGACCTTCCTCAATGAGCTTGTAAAACTCCTTCACCACTGGCCTCCTCTCTGCCGATATGTGGGATAAACTGCCTAGTGACTTCCGGCTTAGGGCGTCTGCCACGACATTCGCCTTACCCGGATGATACTGAATCTTGCAATCGTAGTTGTAACAGCCCGGAAACCGAACTGCCACCGGCACTAGGATCCAGATCGACTTAAGGTCGCCGGGACCCGTAGTAAGCCTGCTATTCTGTCTGTATACCTGTGAAATCCCATACATGATCATACATTTGCTGTAAAAACATAAAACTTTTCTTCATCCCAAGGCTTAACCTGTGCATGAAATCTTTCTATTCTCTACTAATCCCTACTAGAGCTCCTCATGGCCCTAGGCGGATCAAACTCATCATGTTAAGCCTGGTTTTGCTCATAAACATACAACAATAAAGAAACATACATAAACTGATCATGTGACGCTACAAAGGGATTACAAATCTTATAAATCAAACACCATTCTATACATATACACTATCTCTATACAATGACATGTCCACGCTAACTATTACAAGACTCTGTACTCTTCCTGTACCCTGCTGAGTTCTCTCTGACCTCTGAACCTGCACAACTGGAGTTAGGGGAGAGGGATGAGCTACGATAGCCCAGTGAGTAGAATAATAAAATAACAGGTGATAAAACATGCTCTCATGGAATGCAACATATAAGCACATCACCTCGGCCGGACGGATCAAAAATCCCTCTATCTAATCTGGGGTACCTAAGTACCATGTGCCTGGTCCCCGTAGGGCTGTTCCAGGTCTTTCTGTTGTGCCTGGTCCCCGTAGGGCTGTTCCAGGTCTTCCTCTGAGGGCTAATGAATCCTCACGAAGTCCGTGCCGTCTCACATAAGCAATGTACAAGGAGCAATGCCAAGTACAAGGATAAATGCAATGCATCATCTTTGTGTACACTAATGCACTCACCCTATAGCATAGTCATGATGCATGAAGCATGAGAAAATATCAGTTATCATATCATATTAAAACATTACGTTAAATTCCACTCACCTCTGGTTATCTTTGCACTGACACTGCAGGTTCTGACACTGGACTCACTGCTGATTTCCCTGATTCCTCTGGTCCGTACCTACACAGGTGGACTCAAATGAGGGACTAAACTCACTCAAGAACATCTCTAAGAAACGCCCCAAAACCCCTCTAAACAATCCTAAAACCATCACATAAAACATGCAAAAGAAAGCTGGACAAGGCACTTTCGGCGGCAGGTTCGGCGGCCGAAACCCCACTCCAGAGACGAAACTCATGCATGTTCGGCGGCCGAAGGTCTCGTCCAGAGACGAAACTCACACACTTTCGGCGGCCGAACTCCCTCTTTCGGCGGCCGAAAGGCTCTTTAAACCGAAAGCCTTGCTTTCGGGGGCAACCTTTGGCAGCCGAACTGCCTCCACAAAGGGTTCGGCGGCCGAACCTTCCTTCGGCGGCCGAACCTGGTTTTGCCCGAAGGACAGAACCCTGCTCTGTTTCATGCAAACTTTGCCCAAAAACCTACAAACATGCATAGCAACTACTCCCAACTAGCATATACACATAGATATGCCCAAAGGGGTCTCAAACTACCCTAAAACCCCAAACAAACATAGCACATAACACTTACACATGCTGGAACACCACAAATCACCAAAACCTCACCTAAACCTAAACATGCATACTACCCATACAAACTTTATAAAACCTTGCAAAATCATCAAAGAAGCTCAGGATCTTCACTTACCTCTTACACAACGTAAGGATGAAGGGTCCTAACGTGGAGATATGAAGAAAAGCTCTTCCAAAGCTCCAAGCTTCAAAACTTGTTTCTTTTTCTCAAACCCTTCATAAATCACCAAAACTCTTAAAACTCTTGAAAGATTTGATGAAAATCATGAAAAACATGAAAGTCAACGTGGAGAGGCTGAAACTCACCTCTGGCTGCAAGTGGAGGAGAAAATACCCTCATCTCACCGACCTTTGGCCCTTTTATAGGTGGCTGGCCAGACCACCTTCGGCAGCCGAACGTGAAGCCGCAACCATGCAATGTTCGGCGGCCGAAAGTGACCTTCGGCGGCCGAACCTTTACATTTCTCCCTTGTTGCTTTTCTTTCAAAACTCAATGCTTTTCACACTTCAAAACATGAAAACAAGTGAAAATACCTTGGAAAACATATGCATTACCCTTCTCGAGGGTTCCGACACCCAAGATTCCACCGGACTACAGGAATTCCGATGCCGGACTCGAGCCGGGTATTACATTCTCCCCCCTTAAGAACATTCGTCCCCGAATGTCCCTAACACAACATAAACACATAGAACAGGGGAAAAACTAACCTTAAAACAGATATGGGTATTGCTGGAGCATGGACTCCCGAGTCTCCCAAGTGCACTCTTCTAGGTTGTGGTGGTTCCACAGAACTTTCACCATTGGTATCTCCTTGTTTCTCAGCTTTCTGATCTGGGTGTCAAGGATCCGCACTGGCTGCTCTACATAGGTGAGATCACTTAAGATTTCCACCTCAGGTTCACTAAGAACTTTCTCTGGATCTGACACAAACTTTCGCAACAAAGAAACATGGAATACCGGGTGAATTCTTTCCATAGAAGCCGGTAAATCTAGCTTATACGATACAGGCCCGATCCTCTGCAAGATCTCAAAGGGACCAATGTACCGTGGGGCTAGCTTACCCTTCCTTCCAAAGCGAACCACTCCCTTCATCGGAGACACCTTAAGCAATACCATATCCCCCTCCTGGAACTCTATCTGCTTCCTACGGATGTCTGCATAGTTTTTCTGTCTGCTTACAGCTGTTCTGATCCTCTCTCTGATGATAGGCACTAACTTGCTGGTTATCTCAACTAACTCTGGCCCTGCAAGAGTTTTCTCTCCTACCTCTTCCCAGCAAACAGGTGTTCGGCACTTCCTCCCATACAAAGCTTCATAAGGAGCCATCCCTATGCTAGCATGATGGCTGTTGTTGTAGGCAAACTCCACCAGAGGTAGATGCTGCCTCCAAGAACCGCCAAAGTCTAACACACACATTCTCAGCATATCTTCAATGGTCTGGATGGTCCTCTCTGACTGACCGTCTGTCTGTGGATGGAAAGCAGTGCTGAAATCCAACCTTGTGCCCATTTCGTTCTGCAGACTCCGCCAAAACCTGGAGGTGAACTGAGGTCCTCGATCTGATACTATCGACACTGGAACTCCATGCAACCTTACTATCTCGTCTACATACACTTGCGCCAACTTGTTTACAGAGTAGTTACTCCTGACTGGAATGAAGTGAGCAGATTTAGTGAGTCTATCCACAATCACCCATATGGAGTCTAGTCTGTTAGACGTCGCCGGTAACCCCACTACAAAATCCATAGCTATGTTCTCCCATTTCCATTCTGGAATTGGCAGTGGGTTAAGCATTCCAGCCGGCTTCTGGTGCTCTAGCTTCACCCTTTGACATGTCTCGCAGGCTGACACAAACTGTGCCACTTCTCTCTTCATTGCTGGCCACCAATACACCCTTCTCAGATCTTGATACATCTTGGTGGCTCCCGGGTGAATACTATACCGCGTATTATGAGCTTCCCTCATAATGTCGGCTTTCAAACTGCTATCATCTGGTACACATAACCTCTTACCGTGCCGAAGAATCCCCTCTCCGTCAAATCTAAACTCTGCACTGTTGCCCGACTGAACAGTCCTGGCAATCTTTACTAACTCGGGGTCTTCGTGCTGTTTCAGAGCCACTTGCTCTAGAAACACTGGTGTTACTCTCATCTGTGCGATCAACGCACCTGTACCAGATAACTGCAACTGTAACCCTTCTTCCACGAGCTTGTAGAAATCCTTCACCACCGGTCTTCTCTCTACTGCAATGTGGGATAAACTGCCAAGTGACTTTCGGCTTAATGCATCAGCTACAACATTAGCCTTGCCCGGATGATACTGGATTTTACAATCATAATCACTGAGCAATTCTACCCACCGTCTCTGCCTCAAGTTTAACTCTCTCTGACTTAAGATGTGCTGCAGGCTCTTATGATCCGTATAGATCTCACATTTTACCCCATAGAGGTAATGCCTCCACATCTTAAGTGCAAAGATCACAGCTGCCATCTCAAGATCGTGTGTCGGGTAATTCAGCTCGTGCTTCTTCAGCTGTCTAGAAGCATAAGCTATCACTCGGTCATTCTGCATCAACACACAACCTAATCCCACTCGGGACGCATCACAGAACACTGTGAAATCTTCATCACTGATCGGCAGAGCTAACACCGGTGCTGAAGTTAACCGTCGCTTCAACTCCGCAAAACTCTCATCACATTCCTCTGACCACACAAATTTCTGATTCTTTCTGGTCAGTCTGGTCATAGGAGCAGCTATCTTCGAGAAGTCCTGAACGAACCTCCGATAGTAGCCTGCCAAACCCAGAAAACTCTTGATCTCTGTCACTGTAGTGGGTGTAGGCCAGTTGGCTACTGCCTCTACCTTTTTGGGATCTACTGATATACCGTCCTCTGATACAACATGTCCCAAAAAGGAAATGCTCCTTAGCCAGAACTCGCACTTGGAGAACTTGGCATACAAGCCATGCTCTCTCAAGGTGTGCAGCACTATCCGCAGATGCTGGGCATGGTCCTCTGCATTCCTGGAGTACACCAAGATATCATCAATAAAGACGATCACAAAACGATCCAAGTACTCCCTGAAAACTCTGTTCATGAGATCCATGAATGCTGCAGGGGCGTTAGTCAACCCGAACGGCATCACAAGGAACTCATAATGCCCATATCTGGTTCTGAAAGCAGTCTTGGATACATCTCCTTCCCTGATCTTCAACTGGTGGTATCCAGATCTCAGATCTATTTTTGAAAAACAACCTGCTCCTGCCAGCTGGTCGAATAGATCATCGATCCTGGGTAATGGATACTTATTTTTGATAGTGACTTTGTTCAACTGTCTGTAGTCGACACAAAGTCTCAGAGGTCCATCCTTCTTTCTGACAAATAATACTGGAGCACCCCAGGGTGAGGTACTCGGGCGGATGAAACCCTTAGCTACCAAATCCTGTAACTGTTCTTTCAACTCTCTCAACTCTGCTGGTGCCATCCTATAGGGAGGAATAGAGATCGGTCTGGCATTGGGCATCAACTCAATCTCGAACTCTATTTCCCTATCTGGTGGTAGTCCTGGAAGCTCTTCAGGAAACAAATCTGGGAAGTCTCTAACAACTGGTACTGAGGATGGTTCCCTAACCTGACTGTCTAGCTCTCTCACATAAGCTAGGAACCCCTGACACCCCTTCCTTAACATTCTACGAGCCTGGAGGGCTGATATCAAACCCCTAGGTGTCCCTCTCCTGTCTCCTCTGAAGACACACTCTGACCCATCCTGGTCTCTGACACTGACTACCTTATCTCTACAGTTCAGGGTAGCATCATACGTAGATAACCAATCCATCCCTAGAATGACATCAAAATCTGTCAACTCTAGAACCACCAGGTCAGCTGGAAGGTATCTACCCTCTATGCACACGGGACTGAACCGACAGACTGACTCTGCCAAAGATGGATCACATTTGGGTCCACTGACCCATAGAGGACATTCTAACTCAGACACTATCAGACCCAACCTCTCTGCAGCGCTAGAAGAAATGAAAGAGTGAGAAGCACCGGGGTCCATTAAAGCATACACCTCGGAACACCCAATGATGAGATTACCTGACACCACCGTGTTCGACGTGTCTGCCTCCTGCTGAGTCAGGGTGAAAATCCGTGCTGGGGCTGACGGACCTGCACCTCGGGAACCCATCCCTGATGAAGAGGCTGCCCCTCTTCCTCTTCCTCTACCACTGCTTGGTGGTATGGCGGAAACTACGGGCTGGACTACACTGCCCGTACTCATCTGCTGGGATGGTGCAACCAAAGTCGCCTGAGGACATTCTCGTGCATAATGTCCCTCCTGCCCACATCTATAGCAGGCTGTGGATCCCAACTGACAAGCTCCTCTATGCTGTTTGCCACACCTCTTGCATACTGGAAACTCTGCGCCAGAACTGAAACTACTACTCATTCCCAGACCCGACTTAAGCCTGTTCCAGACCTTGCCTCTCTTTCCTCTGAATTTCTCCCATCTCTTCTTACTTGCACTTACTGTACTCTGTGAGGAGGAACCTGGTTTAACACCAGAAGACTGTGCCGTGACTACACCTTGACTTATGGCACTCGCCTCCATCTTTCTAGCAGCATCCACAATAGAGTGGAAACTTTCCTTCTCCGCATGAAGAATCAAAGAGAAATACCTGGGATGAAGCCTTGTGGCATATCTCTTTGCCTTCTTCTGATCTGTCTCATATGCCTGACCGACATATGGCAACAATTCCAGGAACTTATCTGTATATGCATCAACGCTCATCTCCTCCGTCTGTCGCAACTGCTCAAACTCCACAACCTTTAGTTCCCTAGAACTGTCAGGAAAAGCCCATTCAGCAAATTCGTTGGCGAACTCTTCCCATGTCATACTCTCAAGTCTCGGGTCCACATAGTTCTTGAACCATTCTCTTGCTTTCTTACACTTTAACGTGAACCCTGCCATCTCAATGGCTCTACCATCATCTGCTCCCAACTCACTTGTTATCATTCTCACTGCACTGAGATACTCAAAGGGATCATCTCCTGTATTGAATTTAGGAGCATCCAACTTTAAGTACTCAGTCATCTTCACCTTACTTCCCCCTGAAGAACTGGGTTGCTGTGCTTCCACAACAGTGGCTACTGGTTCAGGAGGTGGTGGTGGAGGAACTGGTTCCCTCACTTCAGGCTGTACTGGACTTGGATGAACAGGTGGGGGTGGATACATGTGATATGGTGGATAAAAGGAAGGATAGGGCATATATGGCATGTAGGGTGGATATGGAGCAAAGCTGGAGTAATCCGACGTGCCTCCCATCGGATACTCTGGGCCCTGTGGAAAGGGTGGATAGCCAAATCCTGAGGCCTGCATGCCTCCCTGGGATTCCCCCATACCTTCTTCTGACCTTCCTACACCCATGCTTACATCTCTACTCTGACCCTCTTCCATCACACCTCTTTCTTCTACTGACCTTCCCCCTCTGTTTACTCCTCTCCTGCTCTCGTCAGAAGACCTTCTAGGGTCTCGTGACGTTCCTTCCCTGCTTGACCTGTGAGATCTTGTCAAGGGCAAGGCAGGTGGACGAGCAGCTGTACCCTCACTTACAGGTGGGACTCCAGTCAATCTCGCGGATCGACGAGTTCCTCGCATCTTCACTCTCTGGCAAACAACAAATCACATAACACATCAGCAACACATCAAAAACATGCACATGCATAACTCAGGGCATGGCACATCAGCATATAGACAGGACTAACATCCTATCCTAGTGGACATGTTTTTCCTATGGTGCTTGACCTACTAAACCTCTCTATGAGCCCAACTCTCTCTCTATAGGTCCGACCATGTGAACCTAGGGCTCTGATACCAATCTGTAACAGCCCGGAAACCGAATTGCCACCGGCACTAGGATCCAGATCGACTTAAGGTCGCCGGGACCCGTAGTAAGCCTGCTATTCTGTCTGTATACCTGTGAAATCCCATACATGATCATACATTTGCTGTAAAAACATAAAACTTTTCTTCATCCCAAGGCTTAACCTGTGCATGAAATCTTTCTATTCTCTACTAATCCCTACTAGAGCTCCTCATGGCCCTAGGCGGATCAAACTCATCATGTTAAGCCTGGTTTTGCTCATAAACATACAACAATAAAGAAACATACATAAACTGATCATGTGACGCTACAAAGGGATTACAAATCTTATAAATCAAACACCATTCTATACATATACACTATCTCTATACAATGACATGTCCACGCTAGCTATTACAAGACTCTGTACTCTTCCTGTACCCTGCTGAGTTCTCTCTGACCTCTGAACCTGCACAACTGGAGTTAGGGGAGAGGAATGAGCTACGATAGCCCAGTGAGTAGAATAATAAAATAACAGGTGATAAAACATGCTCTCATGGAATGCAACATATAAGCACATCACCTCGGCCGGACGGATCAAAAATCCCTCTATCTAATCTGGGGTACCTAAGTACCATGTGCCTGGTCCCCGTAGGGCTGTTCCAGGTCTTTCTGTTGTGCCTGGTCCCCGTAGGGCTGTTCCAGGTCTTCCTCTGAGGGCTAATGAATCCTCACGAAGTCCGTGCCGTCTCACATAAGCAATGTACAAGGAGCAATGCCAAGTACAAGGATAAATGCAATGCATCATCTTTGTGTACACTAATGCACTCACCCTATAGCATAGTCATGATGCATGAAGCATGAGAAAATATCAGTTATCATATCATATTAAAACATTACGTTAAATTCCACTCACCTCTGGTTATCTTTGCACTGACACTGCAGGTTCTGACACTGGACTCACTGCTGATTTCCCTGATTCCTCTGGTCCGTACCTACACAGGTGGACTCAAATGAGGGACTAAACTCACTCAAGAACATCTCTAAGAAACGCCCCAAAACCCCTCTAAACAATCCTAAAACCATCACATAAAACATGCAAAAGAAAGCTGGACAAGGCACTTTCGGCGGCAGGTTCGGCGGCCGAAACCCCACTCCAGAGACGAAACTCATGCATGTTCGGCGGCACCTTCGGCGGCCGAAGGTCTCGTCCAGAGACGAAACTCACACACTTTCGGCGGCTGAACTCCCTCTTTCGGCGGCCGAAAGGCTCTTTAAACCGAAAGCCTTGCTTTCGGGGGCAACCTTTGGCAGCCGAACTGCCTCCACAAAGGGTTCGGCGGCCGAACCTTCCTTCGGCGGCCGAACCTGGTTTTGCCCGAAGGACAGAACCCTGCTCTGTTTCATGCAAACTTTGCCCAAAAACCTACAAACATGCATAGCAACTACTCCCAACTAGCATATACACATAGATATGCCCAAAGGGATCTCAAACTACCCTAAAACCCCAAACAAACATAGCACATAACACTTACACATGCTGGAACACCACAAATCACCAAAACCTCACCTAAACCTAAACATGCATACTACCCATACAAACTTTATAAAACCTTGCAAAATCATCAAAGAAGCTCAGGATCTTCACTTACCTCTTACACAACGTAAGGATGAAGGGTCCTAACGTGGAGATATGAAGAAAAGCTCTTCCAAAGCTCCAAGCTTCAAAACTTGTTTCTTTTTCTCAAACCCTTCATAAATCACCAAAACTCTTAAAACTCTTGAAAGATTTGATGAAAATCATGAAAAACATGAAAGTCAACGTGGAGAGGCTGAAACTCACCTCTGGCTGCAAGTGGAGGAGAAAATACCCTCCTCTCACCGACCTTTGGCCCTTTTATAGGTGGCTGGCCAGACCACCTTCGGCAGCCGAACGTGAAGCCGCAACCATGCAATGTTCGGCGGCCGAAAGTGACCTTCGGCGGCCGAACCTTTACATTTCTCCCTTGTTGCTTTTCTTTCAAAACTCAATGCTTTTCACACTTCAAAACATGAAAACAAGTGAAAATACCTTGAAAAACATATGCATTACCCTTCTCGAGGGTTCCGACACCCAAGATTCCACCGGACTACAGGAATTCCGATGCCGGACTCGAGCCGGGTATTACAGTAGTCACTCAGCAGCTCCACCCATCTCCTCTGTCTCAAATTCAGATCCTTCTGACTCAAGATGTACTGCAGGCTTTTATGATCTGTAAAGATCTCACATTTAACCCCATAGAGGTAGTGCCTCCACATCTTGAGTGCAAAGATTACTGCTGCCATCTCCAGGTCATGTGTGGGGTAATTCAACTCGTGCTTCTTCAGCTGCCTCGAAGCATAAGCAATCACCCTCTCATTCTGCATCAGTACACAACCCAGTCCCACACGGGACGCATCACAAAAGAATGTAAAGTCCTCATCACTAGATGGCAGAGCTAAAACTGGTGCTGAAGTCAACCTCTTCTTAAGCTCTTCAAAACTCTCTTCGCACTGGTCGGTCCACAGAAACTTCTGATTCTTCCTGGTTAGTCTGGTCAGAGGAGCTGCAACCTTTGAGAAGTCCTGAACGAACCTCCTGTAGTAACCTGCCAAACCCAAGAAACTTCTAACCTCTGTCACTGAAGTGGGTCTAGGCCAGTCAGCCACAGTTTCTGTCTTCTTGGGGTCTACCTCTATCCCATTCTCTGACACTACATGCCCCAAGAACGAAATGCTCCTCAGCCAGAACTCACACTTAGAGAACTTGGCATACAAGCCATGTTCCCTCAAGGTCTGCAAGACCAATCGCAGATGATGGGCATGCTCCTCTACATTCCTGGAATACACTAAGATATCATCTATGAAGACAATAACAAAGTGATCCAGGTACTGACTAAACACCCTGTTCATGAGATCCATGAATGCTGCAGGGGCGTTGGTCAACCCGAACGGCATTACAAGGAACTCAAAATGCCCATATCTGGTCCTGAAAGCTGTCTTTGGCACATCTTCTTCTCTTATCCTTAGCTGATGGTACCCCGATCTCAGATCTATTTTGGAGAAACAACCTGCTCCTGCTAACTGGTCAAATAGATCATCGATCCTTGGCAAAGGGTACCTATTCTTGGTAGTGACTTTGTTCAACTGTCTGTAGTCGATACAAATCCTAAGGGATCCATCCTTCTTTCTCACAAACAAGACTGGAGCACCCCAAGGCGAGGTACTCTGTCGGATGAAACCCTTTTCTACCAGCTCTTGCAATTGCTCTTTCAACTCCTTTAACTCGGCTGGAGCCATCCTGTAGGGAGGGATAAAGATCGGTCTAGTTCCAGGCACCAACTCTATCTCGAACTCTATCTCCCTAGCAGGTGGTAAACCTGGAAGCTCATCCGGAAAAACATCCTGAAACTCTCTGACAACTGGCACCGAGGCCGGTTCCCTGACCTGACTGTCTAGCTCTCTCACATGAGCTAAGTACCCCTGACATCCCTTCCTAAGCAACCTACGAGCCTGAAGAGCTGATATCAGACCTCTAGGCGTGCCCCTCTTGTCTCCTCTGAAGACGACCTCTGACCCGTTCTGATCTCTGAACCTGACTATCTTGTCCCTGCAGTCCAAGGTAGCACCATGGGTAGATAGCCAATCCATCCCTAGAATGACGTCAAAGTCTATCAAATCTAGAACCACAAGGTCGGCGGAGAGGCATCTTCCCTCAATAAAAACTGGACTGTACTGGCAGACTGACACTGCCACTGACGGGTCACACTTGGGTCCACTGACCCATAGGGGACACTCTAACCCAGAGACTATCAGACCCAACCTCTCAACGGCTCTCGGAGCAATAAAAGAATGAGATGCACCCGGGTCTATTAATGCATACACATCAGAACACCCAATGACGAGATTACCTGACACCACGGTGTTGGATGTGTTAGCCTCCTGCTGAGTCATGGTGAAGATCCTGGCTGGAGCTGATGGACCTTCACCTCGGGAACTAGAAGAAGAGGCTGCTCCTCTCCCTCTACCTCTGCCACTGCCCTGAGTTGTGGCTGGAACTGATGGCTGTGCCACACTACCAGAAGCTGTCTGCTGGGGCTGGCCCATAAAAGGCGCTCTAGGACACTCCCGAGCTATGTGTCCCTCCTGTCCACATCTGAAACATGTATTAGTCCCAGCTCGACACACTCCCCTGTGCGGTCTTCCACATCTCTGGCATTCTGTACCATCTGATCCTGAGCTCGAGCCACCGCCAAATCCCAGACCGGATTTCAACTTGTTCCAAAACTTATTCTTCTTCGGCTTCCTGGTGGTGTTATCCCACCTCTTCTTACCTGAGCTCTGAGAAGAGAAACCTGGTCCTCCTCTGCCTGGGGTCTTAACCCCTGAAGACTGGGTCACTGACTGCTTCACTGACCCCTCAACTATAGTACTTGCTTCCATTCTTCGAGCCATATCCACCACAGTGTGGAAACTTTCCCTCTCAGCTGACTGAATCAACGAGGAGTACGTGGAATGCAGCTTCATAACATACCTCTTGGCTTTCTTCGTATCTGTATCTAGAGCTTGCCCTGAAAAAGGCAATAGCTCTAAGAATTTATCCGTGAACTCCTCTACACCCATGTGCTCTGACTGCCTCAGTTGCTCAAACTCAATCATCTTCAGTTCTCTAGAACTGTCTGGAAAAGCCCATCCAGCGAACTCATTCGCAAATTCTTCCCACGTCATACCGTCTAGTCTCGGGTCCACATAACACTTGAACCATTCCCGTGCCTTCTTGCACTTTAAAGTGAACCCTGCCATCTGAATGGCCCTGCTGTCACTTGCCCCTAGCTCATCAGTTATTGTCTTCACCACTCTCAGATATTCAAAAGGGTCATCCCCTGACTTGTATTTGGGAGCATCTAGCTTGAGGTAATCTGTCATCTTTACCTTGCTCCCATCAGCTGAGCTAGGTCTAGGAGGTTGAGTAACTGGGGCTGCTGGTTCTGTAGGTGGTGGAGGTGGAGGTGCAGCATTCCCCGAGGCGGGGTTTGCCGGGTTTGGGTAGAAGGGTGAGGGTGGATAAGCTGGGTACTGTGTGTAAGGTGGATAGAAAGGTGGATAGGGCATGTAGGTAGGGTAGGGGTTAAAGCTGGAAAAATCCGATGTGCCTCCCATCGGATACCCTGAACCCTGTGGGAAGGGTGGATAATGGGGTGGAAAACCATACCCCGAGGCCTGAACGCCTCCCTGAGACTCCCCTGTCCCTTCTTCCTCCATGCTCACATCCAGGTTCCCATCCCTCCTCTGATCCTCTTCCATAACCTCCCTCACATCTGAAGAACTTCCTCCTCTATCAGTCCCCCTTCTGCTAGCATCAAAAGACCTTCTAGGGTCCCTTGACACTCTTTTTATGTTGGCTCTACAAGACATTGCCCTAGGCAATGTGGGAGGACGGGCGCTCGTGCCCTCATCCTCAGGTGGCACTCCAGTCAATCGTGCAGATCGACGAGTTCCTCTCATCCTATTTTCTGAAAGACAGTACACATCATACAAACATTAGCATCATATGGTTCATGTGGGCACACATGAACCCTCATCACATACATCACATAGCATAGCATATCATTAATGCACATGCACAAAGTCATGGCATTTCACATCATCATGCAAGACAGGACTCCACATCCTATCCTAGTGGACATGATCTTCCTATTGTGCTTGACCTCCTATAACATCTATGAGCCCGACACTCTAGGTCCGACCATATGAACCTAGGGCACTGATACCATTCTGTAACGATCCGAAAATCGGACCGCTACCGGCGCTAGGATCCGGGTCGACTTAAGGCCGCCGGGACCCGTAGCAAGCCAAACATACATCCTGGAAACCTGTTTAATCCCATACATGATCAAGAACATACATAAAAATTAAAACTTTTCTTTCATTCATTTCTCATACACCAAACTCAACCTGTGCATGCACTGAACATATACATAATCATCATCATAACCTGACCCCTCTATGGGATCTCATCAATGCCC
Organism: Manihot esculenta; assembly: GCF_001659605.2. Taxonomy (NCBI): domain Eukaryota; kingdom Viridiplantae; phylum Streptophyta; class Magnoliopsida; order Malpighiales; family Euphorbiaceae; genus Manihot; species Manihot esculenta. Next base: position 9,599,691 of record NC_035171.2, read on the forward strand.
CAAAGGGCGATATACATGTGTTGAGTTTGGCTAACATCTGTATCATCAAAATCTAAGATCATGCATCAAAGGGATAACAATACTCATAGGGTCAAGCACATCTATAACCTCAATATACCTCATTACATAACATACTGTAATCTCTTACATTACATCATAGTACAATTGTCATGTCCACCATCTAACTATTACATACACATACTTCAAAACTCTGGCTAACCTCCTGGTCTACCCTGTACCTGCACATCTGGGGTTAGGGGAGAGGGGTGAGCTACAAAGCCCAGTGAGCAGAATAGTGAAATCATATATTAAAATTTCATGCCATTATGTAATGCAACACATCACAACTAATCACATCTCGGATGGTATTGTCACCAATAGTCCTCTACATAGTCCAACTGTGCCGGGACGTAGAATGGGTACAACCGGTCTTTCCCTTATCATAACATATCATAACATACCAATGTGCCAGGGACGTAGAATGGGTACAACCTGGACTTCCATACCATATCATGCCGTAACATCATCATGCCATATGAGGACTAAAGGATCATCCAATAACCAATCCACATCAACATCATAAATGCAATGCAACATATTCGTGAATACTAATGCAAACAACCTACTATATCTCATGGCATTCATGATGCATGGATCATGCTCAAAATTCATATTTCAATTATTTTAAAACTTAAGGTTTATTCCACTCACTTCTGGCTAGCTCTGATAAACTCTGTAGCAGCTGGCTCACTGCTGGGGTCCTCGGTTCCTCGGGTCCGAACCTACACAGGTGGACTCCAATGAGGGACCAAACATACATAAACATAACTCTAATATACTCCCCAAAAACCCCCTAAAACATCATAAAATAACTACATAAAAACATGCAAGAAATGGCTGGACAGGGCACTTTCGGCGGCAGGTTCGGCGGCCGAAAGTCCCTCCAGAGCCGAAAGTCAGGTAGGTTCGGCGGCACCTTCGGCGGCCGAAAGTCCCAGACAGAGACGAAAGTCTCTTTTCGGGGGCAACTTCGGCAGCCGAAAGGCCTGCCTCCCCAGCCATGTTCGGCGGCCGAAAGTGCCTTCGGCTGCCGAACCTGGTTTCTGCCAAAGGGCAGAAACTTGGCTCCTTTATGCACATTTGCCTCCCAACTCTCAAATCATGCATAAACTTGTTCTAAAACATGCCTACACACCATACATCACACCTAGGGGTCTCAAACTATCAAATACCCCAACTACAACACTTCAAACACACAAAAATCAACATACATTGTTCATCAAAACATCAAAACCCATAAACTCCTCAACAAGCCTAAACATGCATCTCTACCCATAAAACAACTTAATGCTTGTTTAAAACTCATAACAAGGGTGGATCCGAGCTTACCTCTTGAAGAAACGAGAGGAAAGGCGATCCTAGCTTGGAGATGGAGAGATTGAGCTCTTTGAACCTCCAAGTACCCAAAACTTGCTCTTTACTCACAGATCTTCAAAACAGAAGTTAAAACCCGTGAAAAACATGGAAGATCTAAGGAAAACACTCAAGATCGAGGGAGGGGTGGCGGAGACTCACCTTGGCCGACAACGGGGAAGAAAAAGCTCGCCCGTGCGGACCTAAGGGACCCTTTTATAGGTGGCTGGCCAGGCCACGTTCGGGGGCCGAATGTGCCTCCGCATGCATGCCATGTTCGGCGGCCGAACTTGAGGTTCGGCGGCCGAACCTGGACTGCCCTCACTCATGCTTTCGGGGGCTTAACGTGCCTCCAAAACGCATGCATGTTCGGCGGCCGAACTTGACTTTCGGCGGCCGAACTTGGGTTTTCCTCCAAAGACTTTTCATGCAAAAACTCATGTAAAAACATACTTAAAATTATCAAAAATATGAAAACATATCATAAAAACATACTTTTACCCTTCTAGAGGTTTCCGACATCCGAGATTCCACCGGACGGTAGGAATTCCGATACCGGAGTCTAGCCGGGTATTACACAAACCCTAACAACTTAGAACTAAGCATGGAAGTCAATGCATAACGTCTAGATAATGCATAACGTCTAGATAATGCATCAGCTACCACATTCTCTTTACCTTGCTTGTATTTTATCACATAAGAAAAGATTTCGAGATACTCAACCCACTTACCATGCTGCTTGTTTAACTTACCTTGTCCTTTCAAGTGTTTAAGAGACTGATGGTCGGTATGAATCACGAACTCATTAGGCAGCAAGTAGTGTTCCCAAACTTCAAGAGCCCTAATCAGTGTATAGAACTCTTTGTCATAGGTTGAATAGTTCAAATGTGCGCCACCTAGTTTCTCACTGAAATATGCAATGGGTCAGCCTTCCTGCATAAGAACAGCACCAATACCAATCTCAGAAGCATCACATTCAATTTCAAAGGTTTTAGAAAAATCAGGTAACCTTAAAACAGGAGCAGTAGTAAGTTTTTCTTTTAATGTGTTAAATGAAAGTTCATGTTCTTTACCCCATTTAAATCCTATAGCCTTTTTAATGATCTCATTTAGAGGTGCAGCAATAGTGTTGAAATCTCTAACAAACCTCCTATAGAAGCTTGCTAATCCATGAAAGGATCTCACCTCATTAGCATTCTTAGGTGTAGGCCATTCTTGGATAGTCTTAACATTTTCAGTATCTACCTGAACTCCATGCGAACTAATAATAAATTCTAGGAATATGACAATATCAGTACAAAATGTGCATTTCTTAATATTAGCATACAATTCATGTTCACGCAACTTTTGTAGAACAAGTTTAACATGCCTAATATGATCATCCAAGTTTCGGCTATAAATTAATATATCATCAAAATACACAACCACAAACTTACCTAGGTAATCATGTAAAATATTGTTCATCAATCTCATAAATGTGTTAGGTGCATTAGTTAAGCCAAAAGGCATCACTAACCATAAATATTAAAGGCAGTTTTCCACTCATCACCTAACTTCATCCTAATTTGATGATAACCGCTTTTCAAATCAATTTTGGTAAAGAAAACAACACCACATAATTCTTCAAACATATCATCTAATTTAGGAATAGAATGACGATACTTTACAGTGATTTTGTTGATTGCACGACAATCAACACACATGCGCATTATTCCATCTTTCTTTGAAACCAACAAAACAGGTACTACGCATGGACTGAGGCTCTCCCTGATATGTCCCTTAGCTAGCAACTCATCAACTTGCTTTTGCAATTCCTTCATCTCCTCAGGATTACTTCGGTAAGTTGGACGGTTTGGAATCTGAGCTCCAGAAACAAAAACGATCTCATGTTTTATTCCCCTAATGAGTGGCAACCCAGATGGCACCTCCTCAGGAAATACATTCGCAAAATTCTACAATAACTTAGAAAAAGAACTAGGCAATTTATCAGTAGAGTTAGTCTCAATCATAAAATTGGAACTAAAACGCAACATAATCAAAACTCTCTTCCCTAAGTATGCTTTCTTCAACTCTCTCTCTTTACAATAAAAGGAAGACTTGCTGAATTCTTCACTCTTCTCACTTAGCTCTCCTTTTACCTCCACACTCACTAATGTTTTCTCTCATGCACATCTCTCATTTTTATCCTTTCCTATGCAGTCACTCTCTTTTAGGCCATTTGAAACATTCTTTTTACTACTGGCCTCTTTTTCCTTTTTACTTGTCTCACCTCCCTTACCCAATTTAGCAGATTGTTGTAATTTCACTTGATCTGCATATACGTCTTTAGGAGATAATGGTACAAGTATATAGTTTACACCAAGGAACGTAAAAGAAAACCTATTACTATATCCATAATGAATGATATGCCTATCAAATTGTCATGGTCTGCCCAACAAAATATGTCCAACATGCATGGGTACAATATCACAAGTAACCTCATCTACATACTTACCAATAGAAAATGACACTTTACATTGCTTGGTTACCTTTGCCTTGCCACTACCATTCAACCACTGAAATCTATAAGGATTAAGGTGTTTAATAGTTTCTAGTCCTAATTTATCAACTAAAATAGTACTAGCACAATTAACTTGACTACCCAAATCTATTATCATGCAACAGACTTTATCACCTATCAAACAACGAGTGTGAAAGATGTTTTCACGCTGTTCAAGTCCCTCTTCTTTAATAGAAACATTTAAAGTACGCAATATCACTAAGGACTCTCTCTGAACAGGATACTCTTCTATCTCTACATCAGAACAATCTTCTAAAGGTGGTATTTCATCAGAATCAGAATCAGTTTCAGAGACTATCTCATCTCTCCTCACTATCATGACACGTTTATTAACACACTCATTGGCATAATGCCCACGCCCTTTATATTTAAAGTATTGAATATCTCTAATCCTATTAGATTTAGGGGTTGATTCATTTTTACCATGAGAGTTGGATATTTCTTTGGAAGGTAACATGCCTTTTTGAGTTGAAGACTTATCAAATCTTTTAGGATCAGTCTTGGTGTTCCATTCGGAACCTTATTGGCTGTTGGAGTTTTGAGCAGCCCTGTTACTCCCCCATCTATTTCGGCCTATTTGCCTTTCCACCTTGATAGCAATGTTCACCAAGTCTTCCAAATCAACATATGGTTGCAAATCAACCACATCAGCAATCTCCTTGTTTAGACCACCAAAGAAACGAGCTATAGTCTGGTCTTCTTCCTCCACTATGTTTGCTTTGATCAGGAGCAACTCCATCTCATTATGATACTCATCAACAGAGTTTGATCCCTGGGTTAATCTTTGCAACTGATGATGGAGATCTCTATGGTAATAAGTAGGCACATATTTCTTCCTCATGATTCGCTTCATTTCTTTCCAACTAGCAATGGGTAACTCTCTATTCCTTTTCCTAGATTTTATAAGCTCATCCCACCATATTAGTGCATAGTCTGAAAACTCAAGGGCAACAAGTTTTACCTTCTTATCATCGGAATAGTTTTGACAGTTAAAAACCATCTCCACTTTATGCTCCCACTCTAAATAGGCATCAACATCAGCCTTACCATTGAAGGTTGGAATCTTCATCTTGATGGAGTTCATATTATTACCTACATAGGATACACAATCATTGAACCTTCTGGCTCAGAAAGGGGCTGATTGTGCCACATTTTCCTCTTCATAGGATGGATCGTGTGTACCATCATCCCCTTATTGGACTTGCCCTTTGAAGATCTAAGGTTGTCCTCAAGGTTATTCATTCTCAAATTTAACTTCTGAAAGCTATCCATGAAAGCTATCCATGAAAGCTTTATACATATCTTTAAGATCAAACGTAGGGTCAGAAGTATCACCAGCATTATGCCCAGACATTATAGAAAAATTCACAATTCTCTCAACTCACGTGTTTAACTTTCAAGCACTCACTTAGTATCTCAAAAGTACACTTTAGAATAAAGACTCAATAAGCCAAGCTTGTATGATTCAAATAATAAGGAAAGCAAGGAAAGACCTAACAAGAAAATATAAGAAACAATACTAGATGCAAACTGATCAAAATAAACAAATGGATTGATTTAGCACACAAAAGTGAAATTTCGTGTACTAAGTGTAATTAGATGTTCAACAATGTGCAATTTATCAAACTAAGTATAAGGAACCAACAGATAGAAAGACACCAAATTGATAAACTAAGAATCAAAAATTGACAAGATGGATATGCTTAACACGAAGTTTTCCCTAAGTATGCGATCCTAGGTTAACTGATGTTAATATTAACTCAACAAAAATAATTCAAAGCAAGCAAACAAAATAGACACTTAAAACAGCAAGTATTAAATACAACTGTTTTGTGAAAATACTACCCAAATTGGCCCTAAACCTACCCCAAACATGTATTTCAAATCTCAAGCCCAGAAATATGTTCAAGGTATATGAAATATTATTTATATCAGTAGGTATCAATATCATAACGAAGTTTCAACAATTGACCCAAAGTTGCAGAAATTCTTTCTTTTTTTTTTCTTCTTTTTGGCATTTTTTTTATATGGACTAAAATAAAACACTAAAAATACTATTCTAAAAGTGTTAGAATAGGAGCATACGAATTAGGGCAGAAAGCACAAACCAAACCACTGAAGGTAGTAATTCCGCCTAAACAAAAATTTAGGGTAAAGTTAGATTTGAACAGCAACTAAACAATGTATTAGACTTTAATAGGTATCCCAAACGGATCAATCATGAAAAAATGAAGAAAAGATACAAAGGATAGTTAAGAAATTATTACTAAGTCTAGCTCTGATACCAATTGATGCGGAACCTCAGCCAATTAGAGACTGAAACGACACATACCCTAGTAAAAAGAATTTTGTTCAAAAAATAATTCCCCAATCTAAAACACCCTTAATTAACATGCAATTAAGAACACTTATAACTGATTGATTTTAAGAGCAGCAAGAATAAGAACCATACAAGTTAGTATCAAACCTTATTCGTGATGCAATGTCAAGAACCAATATCTCTCTTAAGCTTTCAAAGAAGAATCGCGTAAAGCAATTGTATTGAATAATTGATAATCTGTGTATAATATGGAAAAAGAGATGCTTTATATAACATAAATAAAGACCCATGACCTCTGCCACTTCCCACTACTATGCATGGATCTATAATTTATGCCACTATCCACTACTGGTTAACTACCAACTACTAAATAACTACCCACTATAAATACAAAATTTGAATTGTCAATAAGAACACATTCGGCCTAATTGACTTGGAATGGTCAAATTGTTTTTCAATTTCAAAATGAACTTGCAAAGTTTCAATATATTCCTTTATGAATTCTTGAAGTGCTTCCTTCAATCTCTTGGATCTCAACCTTGTAATTGGTTCTTGAGGCAATGCTAACCCATCATTTTTTATATTGTTGATTGTGCTTACATCATTTAAGGATTTGTAAGTAGATTACCTAAAAATAAACTATGATCAGTTGAAAACCTTAAAGGATATAGCAAAATATATATATATAATCAAAGACTAAAATATTAATATTAACGAATGTTAAGAATTAAAGTTATAAATTCCTTTCTTTTTGAAAGGAAAAAGAATAATAATAAAAGCAAGACAAAATGATGGTTAATCTGAAAGATAAGAAATTTAAGTCAAAAGGCTGGACGTGCATGTCCACCAAATTTTGATGGCCACTTTGCCATCATTTCCCCCCGCCCCCTATTCCTATAGGGGAAGCCTAATATTTCTCTCCTCAATATACTCCCAATTTCATCATCTCATCAAAGCCTTGAGTTTAGATTTTTGAATTAAATAAACTGAAAAGGCAAGTCCAATTAATCCTCAAATCTAGGACTCTGTTTATCCTGATGACAACTACAACAGCAACCGAAGAGGAATAGCATTAATGCAATAACAATTTAAAAAAACAAAAAAAAAAAGAAAAAAGAAAAAAAAAACTGCAGAGGAATAACGATGAGAGCCGCTTGGTATAGCCTGACCAAACAATCAATGGATAAGTGATACTATTGACATGCTAGATTGCACTCGGAAGCAGCTCACTTAAGAGTAATTGCCAAAGGGAAGCCTTCTCATAAATTAGAGAGAGAGAGGGAGAGAGAGGAACATTCTGGTACACAACTAGCGTAGTCCAGGAAAGTTTGCCAATCGCTACTGCCACAAAAAAATGAAGATGTCATTGGGGCCTCCATGAGTTGATATGACTCAAGATTAGCATCTTTGTTTCAGATGGGCAAGCCAAAGATAGTGGTCCTGGTAGCAATATGTAATCAGAGAGCACTAAAATTTCAACCAAAGCCTTCAGGACACATGTTGCACTAACAGTGCTCCAGAATGTCAAATTGCTGTCCCTAAAAGACATCTTCAACTAATGGCACTTGAGCCACTTCTTGCATCAATAGAACATTACGAATCAAATGTCAACTGCCCTTTCTCCCTCCTTCCATCTCTCTCCCTATCTATCTGTGTGTGTATGCATATCACATGCATGTGCAGCTGCATGTGGCAAACATTCCAGCACCGAAGTTAGAAATTGCAAATGCCCAATTGAAAGATGAAAATATTCTATGAACTATTTTTTTGTCCTATCATTTGGTATCCATTTAAGCTAGTTGAAAATCCACTCATCATCATTGCAACCTCATGATGAAAACGATGAAACAGATCTTTGGTATCCCCACAAATCATAGCCTGCATTGAATTTTTATATCAAAAAGATCTATCACCTTAACCATACCTTCTTTCATTCTAACTCTCTCCCTCACTCTAAAGTTTTCAGCACTTCACTTGACATTATTATTATTATGAAGCAAGATGAAAACAGTGGAAGAAGGCTTTACAAAAGTAATATTAGTGAGCACTTACAGAATAATAGAAATGGCATTCATTTGGGCAGTTCTGCTGCTGCTCCAGCATTTGGTTCTAACATCTCCCTTTACAGTTTCAGGTTATCACCACCACTCTTTGCTCACAGACAAGGCTGCTCTTCTTGCATTCAGGCGAACAGTAATTTTAGATCCAAATTTCAGACTTGCTAACTGGGTTGAGGCTGTTGATGTCTGCAACTTCACAGGTGTCAGATGTGACAAGCACCGTCACCACATAGCACAACTGAATCTGTCCAACTATGAACTCACAGGACCACTTTCACCAATCATTTCAAACCTCACTGGACTTCGAGCTCTCAACCTAGTCGAAAACAACTTTTTTGGCCTTATTCCTCCTGAATTGTCTTCTCTTCAACATCTGCGCCATCTTCAGCTAGACTCGAACAATCTAACTGGTTCGTTGCCAGAGTCTTTTGCCTTGCTTTCGAAACTCACTTTGATAACTCTCATGGGCAACAACATGAAAGGTGAACTTCCACCCTCTTTCTTCTCCAACTGCACTTCATTACGAAATGTAGACCTGTCTTACAACTTTTTCACAGGAAATATTCCTAAAGAAATTGGGAATTGCCCAGACCTATGGACCATCAATTTCTACAACAATCAATTTACAGGAGAACTTCCTGAATCTTTAACCAACATTTCATTTTCACTGTACAATATAGACGTGGAGAATAATTATCTTTCAGGTGAATTGCCTGCAAATATTGTGGGAAATCTACCTTCACTTAGCTTGCTGCATCTATCATATAATCATATGGTTAGTCACAACAATAACACCAATCTTGAACCATTCTTCACTGCACTTGGAAATTGCACCGACTTAGAGGAGCTTGAATTGGCTGGTATGGGTCTCACAGGAACCTTGCCAAGTTCCATTGGCCAACTTAGTTCCAAACTTTCTTCTCTTATGCTGCAAGAAAACCAGATCTATGGTTCAATCCCTTCAGATATAGCAAATCTTACTGGTCTTACAGTGTTGAATTTGACATCCAATTCTCTAAATGGAACAATTTCAGCAAAGATCAGTCATTTGTTCAACCTAGAGCAACTTTTCTTATCACACAACTTGTTCACTGGTGAAATTCCAGCAGCATTAGGTCAGTTGTCCCATCTTGGTCTGCTTGATCTATCAAATAATCAATTCTCTGGTGAAATACCAGCAAGTCTAGGAGATTTGGTTAGGGTGAATTATATGTTTCTCAACCACAATCTCCTTTCAGGAAACATACCTCCAACATTGGGGCATTGCATTGATCTGTACAAACTAGACTTGTCCTATAACAGATTGATAGGGAGCATCCCTCCAGAAATATCACAAATACGTGAGTTACGGATATTTCTAAATCTTTCACACAATCAACTTGAAGGGCCTTTGCCAATTGAACTGAGCAAACTGGAAAATGTTCAAGAGATGGATGTTTCATCAAACAATCTCACTGGAAATATCTTCTTTCAGATATCAAGCTGCATTGCACTGAGGATGATGAATTTCGCACATAATTCCCTTCAAGGGAATCTACCAGATTCACTTGGTGATCTAAAGAACCTTGAATCCTTTGATGTTTCTGGAAATCACCTCTCTGGAAAGATCCCAGAAAGCCTTAACAAGATTGACACCCTCACCTATCTGAATCTTTCTTTTAACAACTTCGAGGGACTTATTCCACATGGTGGTATCTTCAATTTAGTCACAGAAAGATCATTCTTAGGCAATCAGCATCTTTGTGGTACAATTTCTGGAATGCCTGATTGCTCCCAAAAAAGACGCTGGTTTGGCACAAGTATTTTCTTGATTATATTCATCCTGATCATTTTTGTATCTGCTTTCTTTTCAACGATATGTTGCTTTATTGGGATCCGCCACATCAAGGTAATGGTTTCCTCTAGAAATTCACTGAGAACTGCAAGAACAGGTAAATCAACAGTGCCAAAATTGATCCATAATTTTCCAAGAATTACATATAGAGAACTGGCAGAGGCCACTGAAGGATTTGATGAACAAAAAGTAGTTGGTAAAGGTAGTTATGGACGTGTCTATAAAGGAATTCTTCCAGATGGGACTCCGATAGCTGTGAAGGTGTTGCAGTTACAATCTGAAAATTCCACCAAAAGTTTTAACAGAGAATGCCAAGTGTTGAAGAGGATTCGGCATAGAAATTTGATCAGGATTATAACAGCTTGTAGTCTTCCTGATTTTAAAGCTCTCATTCTTCCATATATGGCGAATGGAAGTTTGGATAGCCGTCTCTACCCACATTCAGGGACAGGTCTGGGTTCAGGCTTCTCCGATTTGACTCTCATCCAAAGGGTGAACATTTGCAGTGACATAGCTGAAGGGATGGCTTATCTGCATCACCATTCCCCTGTTAAAGTCATACATTGTGATCTGAAACCAAGCAATGTTCTTCTCAATGATGACATGACTGCTCTGGTTTCTGATTTTGGTATGGCAAGGTTGATTTTGACAGTTGGTGGTGGAAATGCTGGGGCTACCGAGAATATGGGGAACTCTACTGCAAACTCATGCGGATCTATTGGATACATCGCACCAGGTACAAATTGTTCTGCTGCTTCTCCATCCGTAAAAGTAAATAACAAATAAAAAAGTTAAAAAAGGCAATAATAAGCAGTACATAAGTTCATTCTTAATGGAGACACCATAATCCTTTTAATAAAAGAAAATGGCTTCCATATTGGGGAAAAAAATTATTCCTTAATTTCAAGCATTGCACTATTACTATAAAAAGGATCCCACTAGACTCATTAATCATTACTGCAATTATTTGACTTTCTAATTCATTATTTAACAATAAAAGTTTTGTGTTGCAACCAATTGGTGCCAAGCATATCCTAAACTCTAATTTGATAATGCAGAATATGGGCTTGGTTCAAACACATCCACAAAAGGAGATGTTTACAGCTTTGGCATTGTAGTTCTTGAGATTGTCACTAGAAAAAGACCAACAGATGAAATTTTTGTTGGTGGGCTAAACCTGCACAAATGGGTGAAGAATCATTACCATTGTAGAGCTGAACAAGTGATAGACTCTTCCTTGCTAAGAGCTTCAAGAGATCAATCCCCTGAAATAAAAAATATGTGGGAAGTTGCAATAAGAGAATTGGTAGAGTTGGGTATTCTTTGCACTCAAGAGTCCCCCTCCACAAGACCTACAATGCTTGATGCCGCTGATGACTTGGATAGGCTAAAGAGGTATCTCAGTGGGGATACAACTGCCACATTTGCATCCTCTTGGGAAATTCATCATCCACAGTAGGAGATGACTGACATCTTCCCCAGTGGTAGCTCATGACTTGTAAAAGCAACTAGTTCTCTGATTTTTCAAGAAATTTAACTCTGACCTTGCTCATTGGCCAAGTCATTTATATATGATTTTCTTTTATGTATGATTTTAATATGCATATGGCATTATTCTGTTAAATATGCTTCTCCAGTCTCCACTACTCATTCCCATAGGTAATTACCCATAAAACTTGTGAAGTCAAACAAAGATTGAAAAGAAACATATGAAATCAACTAATCTTCTTATCTCCTCTCTTTTCCTGCCTTTTTTGTTTGAATGAGGGTGGGGAGAAGGAGCACCTTAGGAAATAGACACAGTAATAATGTGACATAGTGTTTTTGATAGAGATTGTCTGCAATTGGGTCATCCTGTAGCCACAGATGGGCTGGGACAAATGAAGGTCTATTCTAGAAGAAAATTAAAAGGGATCGTAAGCACCGCAGAGATATTCCAGTAGTATAGGAGGTCGTTACAACAGCGGAAATAAAGGGAAAGGACAGGACATATGGCAGGGAGAGAAAAGGAGCAATCATTAGTGTAATGAGTATATATCATAGGAGAGGAGAGAGAATGGGTGTGCGGTATTTTGGTTTTCTTCAGCATATGCTGGGCAGGGAATTTCAGAGAGAGGGAATTCTTTGAGTGATCTGTCAAGAAGGGGGAAGTTAGAGTATTTCAGCTATCAGAAATACCACAATTTTCTCTGTTATACCTATTTCTGAAAGTTAGTTCCTTAAAGGCTCTATCAGTTTTCTATTTCAATCTAAAGTAGCGCAAAAGCTGAAAATCGCAAATGTTAAATGATGTTACAATTAAAATTTGAGCTACTGATACAAGCAGAAGCATAGAAGAAGAAGAAGAAGAAGAAGAAGAAGAAGAAGAAGAAGAAGGGAATTGCCCATGAAACCTATGAAGTTAAATACACAGAGGAAATGTATGAAAACAACTTAAAAATATTTGTTTATTTTCTTTTGCATTTCAATTTGAGTGAGGGCGGGGAGAGAGGAGGCCTCAGAAAGGAGATGCCAAAATAACATTATGTACTCTATCTCAATCAAAAGCAATGCCAAAGCTGAAAATCACAAGCTTAAAATTCTGAGGTTAATATTTGTGGCTACTCGTACGAGCAAATGACAATAATAAAAGCAAGACCTTATTCTTAAATAATTAGGGTCAATTATATGCATCTTTTTAACCTTTCACTTCCACACTGTTTGAAACCACATTAACATCAATATTCAAAGACAACTTCTAGTTCTATTTCTCTCTGCATATTTTAGGTCTCTCTCTAGCCCTTCTCACTTTTTCCATTACTAACTTATGCACAACTCTTTTCTAGACATTTGATGCTCCATATTGGACATCAGGAATATGCATGATTCTTGGGGACTAAACCCAAATGAAAATCATCTCAAATGATTAGAACCATACAACCTTCACTTAATTTACCAGTACTTTAGCTCTAGATCTTTACCAGTAACTGAATCAGAATCATGCTAAACCAAAACTGAACTGAAAAATAATTTTACACATTCATTTTTCCATATATATATTATTGAAGTCTATAAACAACATAATATTATTTTCATTCCTCGACCATTTAGCTTAATAATTTTAGATACGCAGTAATTAAATCACCTTATAATTCTTAATTATAAGTGTAGCTTTTACTACACTAGCACACTTATAATTAAAGATTTATATAAATAAAATATGTATTAGGTATTTTATCACTAGAATCAAAAATCAAATTGGTATTGAAGTACTAAAACTAAAACCAAAATATCAAAGAACCGAATTGAAGCTATATAGTCGGTTTTGCTCCTATGTAGATCCTATAGGAAACTAGACTTGGAATCATATACTCCTATCCAACCTGATCAAACCATCTTAATCGACTCTCATTTTATCCCCAATTTGTGATACATGCACTATCTAAGGGATGATTGTAATTTCTGTCCATTTCACTAATCTGCAACCTAATACATTTCACTATTAAGGGATGATTGTAATCATGCAAAATTACAACATACCACCACTCAATTAGAGCACAAAATCACAAAGTATCACCATTCTAACACTCCCCTCAAGCCATTGACCTGCCAGATATCCATAAATATTATCAACAAATCAGAACAACAAATGCGATACATAATAGAAACCGTTAGACATATCACAGATGGATAGAATTTTCCATATTCTGTCCATCTCACTAATCTGCAACCTAACAAGCTAGGTTGGAGCTCACTCTATCCTAACTAGGACAAGTATCTGATTATCACGCAATAGCATCTCCGTGGTCTAAACCCAAGTCATTAGGAAACAAGCAACTCATACTACAAAAGCTTAAATGATTGTAATTTCTAAGCTCAGATCAAGAAATCTGGCTGGAAAATTCACTTAATTTTGACCACAAATTGCCAATAGGTTTTCACGAGCATTGCTACAATATCAGCAGAAGCACAAAAGTAAGCGTTCAAAAACAACAAGGTTTAACATCTCAGGTTGATGTTCAGGCATATACACGTCCGCATTTCAAGCAGATAACTGAATTTATTGGTGCGATTTTCCCAACGGCGATCTATAAAAACTCACAACTGGAAGCGGATGACAGAAGAGAAGAAGAAGAAAAAGAAGAAAATAACCTTATCATTAAGTATAAGTTCCATAACCATGAATCCAAATTCACTTCATCCTCCATTTCGGAGATTTTGTTTGGGGCAGCAAGCAGCAAGAGCTCAGAATTGAATGCTATGCTTATTAAGGCGGGCCTTCAAGAGAAAAAAAAAATTAAAATGGATAATCATTTTTATTATTTAAATAATTTTCTAAGGTGGTTTTAGATATTTATCATTTAAATTTTTTTTAAATGCATGTTTAAATTTCTTATTTATGAATTTAATTAATTTTATTTGATAATTATGTAGGATAATTATTAAAAATTAATATTTTTGATAATATTTAAATTATTTTTTAAATAAAATTATTAAAATAATAAATTTAAATATTAATTAAAAATATTAAAATAATTATCATATATCGTATCATTAGATTTACATTTAAATATTAAATAATTATGAAAAATAATATAAAATAAAAATTTTTATTAATATTAAATTATTTGATAATAAGTGATTCTTTTAATTATTATAATTATGTAAAAATTGAAATTAAATATTAATTAATTATAAAAAACATAAAAATAATAGTTTTGATAATATAAAATTATTAGATAATATGTTGATCTTTTAATTATAACAATTATATTTTATTTCTAAAGTAAAAAATGATTGTTATTATTAAAATTAATTTAAAATTAGTTAATAATTATGTAAATTTTAGAATATATATGAATAGCAAAAAAAATTCAAATTTTAATATTAGAAATCATAAGATAATAAATGATAATGTAACTTGGATAATGACAAATGATTTTTTAATTAAAAATATTAAAATAATATCAAATTATTATATCTAAATTTATAAAATTAAAAATATAAGATAATAATTAAACTGATTATAATAATTATAAGAATCAACAATTTTAATATGATCTAACAAATTTTTTATGTAATTATAAAAAATTAATAATTTTAATTATATAAAATTATCATATAATAAATTATTGTTTTAATTATTTATAATTATATTTAAATTTTAAAGTGAATAATAATTTTATTATCTCAATTTATTTAAATTAATTAAATAAATATGTAAATTATGATATATATATCAAAATTTTCATATAAAATTATCAAAACTAACACATTTAAATATTAATGAATTTTAAAAAATAATAAAATATACTTTAAAATTAAAAAATTATTTCAATAATAAATTATAATTTTAAGAATAACTTAATTTTAAATGTTAACACTTTAATATTATCTAAAAATTAATTATATGCATATATTATTAATTATAAAATATTAATATAATTAGTTGTTATTTATATTATTAATTATTATATTAAAAATTTGAAGTGAATAATAATTTTATTATTTAAATTAATTTAAAGTTAATAAATAATTATTTTAATTTTAAAACATATGTAAATAGTAAAATAGATTTATTGAGGTAAAATTTTTAAAATAAATTTAATTTTGATAATATTAAATATTATTGATAATTTATAATTTTAATAAAAATAAAATTATTATATTTTATTACTAATTTAGTTATATAATTTAAAAATAGATTTAGTCAATTAAAAAATTAATATTAACTAATTTCAAAATAAATATATATTTTATTATAAATCTTATTTTTATATATTTTATATTTATTTCATTATTATAAATTTTATAATAATTTATTTTTTATGAAAAATAAAATTTATTATATTTAAAATTAATAAAAATTATTATAAAAAAATATAATACATATAAATATATAACTACTTAAATTCTAAAATTGAACCAAAAGATTTCGTTTTCGTGTAAGAACGATTTAGATTCCGTTTCATAGGGTCTAATCTGTAGGGTTATTATATTATTTAAAAAACTAAAAAAAAAAAAAAACAATAAACAAAACTCTGAAAAATATTTTTTTTTAGAAAAAAAAAAAAACACTTATTAAACTTTTTGTTTATTTTTATAGTAGGTGAGAATTGATACAACCAAGAGTTTACAACACCATTTTCTCAAATCCTTGAATTACTGCATAATCGAGAACGAACTCAATAATGAACCAAGACAACAGAGCCCACGCTCAATCAACTTCTTCAATCTTGGGTCCGGCACCTGAACCACCGGAGCGGGTCTTCCCATAGTCTCCGTTCGGCATTTCGGCGCCACCCATTGGCACATCACCGCCTGCACCGCCCTGGTACATCTTTGCAATAATTGGATTGCACAAGGCCTCAAGTTCCTTCAACTTGTCCTCAAACTCCTCCACCTCTGCTAATTGGTTCCTGTCCAACCACTCAATAGTCTCATCAATTGCTTTCTCAATCTTCTCCTTGTCCGCCGAGGCTAATTTCCCGGCGAACTTGTCATCCTTCACTGTATTTCTCATGTTGTATGCGTAGTTCTCCAAGGAGTTCTTGGCATCCACCTTCTTCTTCACCTCTTCATCCTCTGCTTTGTACTTCTCTGCATCTTGCACCATCCTTTCAATATCTTCCTTGCTCAATCTTCCTTTGTCGTTAGTGATTGTGATCTTGTTCTTCACTCCGGCAGTCTTATCTTCTGCAGAGACATTCAAAATACCATTGGCGTCAATGTCGAAACACACATTAATTTGAGGAACGCCCCTGGGTGCCGGTGGGATTCCGGTGAGCTCGAATTTGCCAAGAAGATTGTTGTCTTTGGTCCTAGCTCTTTCACCTTCATACACCTGAATAAGCACTCCTGGCTGGTTATCGGAGTATGTAGAAAAGATCTGCTCTTTCTTGGTAGGAATCGTCGTGTTCCTCGGAATCAAGACTGTCATTACACCACCGGCAGTCTCAATACCGAGGCTGAGAGGAGTGACATCCAAGAGAAGCAAATCTTGAACCTTCTCATCCCCTTCACCGGTAAGAATTGCGGCTTGGACAGCAGCTCCATATGCCACGGCCTCATCTGGGTTTATGCTCTTGCAGAGTTCCTTTCCATTAAAGAAATCTTGCAAAAGTTGCTGAACTTTGGGAATTCTTGTTGACCCACCAACGAGGACAACCTCATGAACATGACTCTTGTCAATCTTGGAGTCCCGAAGACATTTCTCCACAGGTTCCATGCACTTTCTGAACAAATCCATGTTCAGTTCTTCAAATCTTGCTCTAGTGATCGTTGCATAGAAATCAATGCCTTCATAGAGAGAATCAATCTCTATAGTTGTCTGTGAGGTTGAAGACAGCGTCCTCTTTGCCCTCTCACAGGCGGTTCTCAATCTTCTCAGGGCTCTGGCATTAGTACTAATATCCTTCTTGTGCTTCCTCTTGAACTCTGCAGCAAAATGGCTGACAAGCCTATTGTCGAAGTCCTCTCCTCCAAGATGGGTGTCTCCAGCAGTAGCTTTCACTTCGAATATACCCTCCTCGATCGTTAGAAGAGAAACATCAAATGTTCCTCCACCAAGATCGAAAATTAGCACATTCTTCTCACCTGCTCCCGACCCTTTCTTATCCAAACCGTAAGCAATGGCTGCAGCAGTAGGTTCATTGATAATTCTCATCACGTTTAGCCCTGCAATAGCACCAGCGTCCTTAGTGGCCTGCCTTTGTGAGTCATTGAAATAAGCAGGCACTGTGATTACGGCATTCTTCACCGTCTGACCCAGATAAGCCTCAGCAATCTCTTTCATCTTGGTTAGAACCATAGAAGAAATCTCCTCGGGCGCAAATTGTTTCTCTTCACCTTTGTATTGCACCACGATCATAGGCTTGTCGCCAGGGCCAGGAATGACCTTGAAAGGCCAGTGCTTCATGTCGCTCTGAACAGAAGGATCAGAGAAGCGCCTACCAATAAGACGTTTGGCATCAAATACAGTATTCTGAGGGTTCATAGCGACTTGGTTCTTGGCTGCATCGCCTATGAGACGCTCGGTGTCGGTGAAGGCAACATAAGAAGGAGTAGTTCTGTTGCCCTGGTCATTGGCTATAATCTCAACACGATCGTTCTGCCACACGCCCACGCAGCTGTAGGTGGTGCCAAGATCGATGCCAATGGCTTTGCCTTCAGTCTTTGGCGCCATTGAAGAAAAGGATTAACTGTAACAAGGAATCAAGAAACAAAAAGAACTTGGATGTAAACAAGAAAGAAAGCTAACTAAAGAATCAAGAAAGCTTGGATGAATGATGCAAAGAGATATTGTAGCGTTGGCTTATGAATAGGCTTTTGTGTTGTCCCGAGTTTGAGGTTCGTTGAAGGCGAAAGATATATATAGGGAGAGAGGTGACCATGGAGAATTTTCTCGAGTGAAAGAGAATGATCGGGTTTGGCCACTTAATAGCCCTGTAAGCGAAAAGGTATTAACTAGAGAGTTCTGGAGAAGTGGTGAGGTGGTTTCTTCAATTAGGATTTTCACGAACACGTGACCGTTAACAGCTAAAAGCTTGTTGTCTGGGCACCGCCTCACTGCCCGCCCATAATACTTGGGCCAGTATAAATCCGGCCCACTATATTACGACGTACTCCCTTATTTCTATAATTTTTATTTATTTCTATTAATTATTTTAAAATTATTATTATTTTTTTAAACTATAATAATATATAAATTAATTATTATAATTTTATTTTATTTATAAAATATCTTTTAATATTTCATAAAATTTAATATATTTAAAATAATATAATTAAAAAATTATATTTTATAATATATATGAAAAATATAATAAATGAAAATTATAGAAGGGAGAGAATATCGATTTACTTTTTCTATTTCATAATTTTTATAATTTTTTCCGTGTTTAGATTATAAAAATATATAAATTGAGTATTATAATTTTATATTATTTTATTTTACTTTTTAAAATTTTTAAAATATTTTTTTGATATTTAATAAAATTTAATTTAATGTATTTAAGATGTTATAATTAGAAATGGAATTAAAAAATTTTATTTTTTAATATATATGAACAAAAATTATGTAATGGAAAGAATTTTTTTTTAAATAATTTATAATATAATTTTTAATTTTAGTAAAATCTATAATTTTACTTCTATTTTTTAAAACTAAATAATTTAATTTTTAAATTCATATTTTGTTAACATAATAATTTTTATAGTTTGTTTTACAATTACTGTTAAAAAATGTAAATGATGAAGTGAATTTAAATTAAAAGAATTAAATTATTATAAATATTAAAATTATAAAAATTAGATTGTTATAAATTTTTTAAATTAAAATGATTAAATTATATTCGTAATTTATTATTAAAATAACTAATTTATTATATTATTCTTAATATTCGTTATATATACTCGTAATTTTTATATATTTATATTTATTATATTTTTTATAAAATAATTTTTAAATAATTATTAATATTATAAAGAATAGAAGAAGATAATTAATAAAATATAAGAATTAATATAAAATAATGTAAAATTATAACTCTTTTGACAGTTAAAATATGTTATTTTTTATTAATTAAAATAAAATATAATATATTATTGTGAAGGTCAACTTTATGATCGTGTTTGGTTTAATGGATTTTCTAATACTCGTTAATGAGATATTGAGCTAGTTGAAATTTAAAAATTATTTTTATAGAGATAAATTGTGAATTTATTATTAATGTTTTAAATTTTAATTTTTTAATATATTAAATTTAAAATTACTGTTAAATAATAAATTTAATAATAAATTATTATTATTTATTTGAATGTGATTAAATTCTTATAAAATAGTAATTAGCAAAATTTAATTATATACAAATTTAAATTTATATATAACTCTAATTGTAATATTTTTAAACGTAAATTTATAATTATAATTAAATTAAAAATCATAATAGAATTATATTCATTATGAAATTTAAAATTTGAAGTTAAAATAAAAAATTCATTTAATTAAAATAATTTTTTTAATTGATAATTTAAATTTAAAATAAAAATAATAAAAATCTTATCGATTAATATAATGAAGTTTAAATTTATATATAAAAAAACTTACTTAATCAAATATAATTTAAATATTAAAAGATATTCTCAATTAGTTTAAAATTAAATAAAATATTAATATAATTAAATCATTTTTATATAAAGATAATTTTGTAAGACATGCGAAGAAAAATCTAATATAATTTAAAAAAAACATATGAAGATAAATTTAATAATTACTAAATGTCAACATTTATATTTTAATTAATTAATCTTAGATAAATACCAAATATCATTAATTATTAAATAAATACTTAATCTCTAATTTTCTAACATTTCAATAGAAATATTTTACTTAATAAATTTATTTTTATATAAATTAAATTTCATATTAAATAAACCTCCTTCCCTTTATGACATCATTATTATTTACTACAGCAAAAATTTTGTTGGGTGGGTTCAATGAGCTCAGCAATTGTGATATGATCCATAATCAGCATGGAACTCTCTGGTCTTCCCTCCATTTTTCTTCAGAATTCTCCATTTTTCTTTTCCTAGTCTCTTCTACCAAGCTCTCGCCGGCCTCTAGCACGTTCTTCACCTGATTCACATCTCTTATATATCAACCCCACAATCTCCATTTTAATCCCACACTCAAATCGCAGCAAAGAATCCATTTTCACACACACAAATTAGCCTTTCTCAGAGCCAATCTTATCAATTCTTGAGCTATTCTTTTGAAAGTTTCTACCTTCAATGGCCGCAAAATCTGAAGGCAAAGCTATTGGCATTGATCTTGGTACCACTTACAGCTGCGTGGGCGTTTGGCAGAATGATCGTGTTGAGATAATAGCCAATGATCAGGGCAACAGAACCACTCCATCTTATGTTGCCTTCACTGACACAGAGCGTCTCATCGGCGATGCAGCCAAGAACCAAGTCGCCATGAATCCTCAAAACACTGTTTTTGATGCCAAACGTCTCATTGGTCGGCGCTTCTCTGATCCTTCTGTTCAAAGTGATATGAAGCACTGGCCTTTCAAGGTCGTCTCTGGCCCAGGTGACAAGCCTATGATCGTCGTGCAATATAAAGGTGAACAGAAACAATTTGCGCCTGAAGAGATTTCTTCCATGGTGCTGACCAAGATGAAGGAGATTGCTGAAGCTTTTCTGGGTCACACTGTGAAGAATGCTGTGATCACTGTTCCTGCTTATTTCAATGACTCGCAGAGGCAGGCAACTAAGGATGCCGGTGCCATTGCTGGGCTTAATGTCTTGAGAATTATCAATGAACCCACAGCTGCAGCCATTGCTTATGGCTTGGACAAGAAGGGGTCGAGGACTGGGGAGAAAAATGTTCTGATCTTCGATCTCGGTGGAGGAACATTCGATGTTTCTATTTTAACGATCGAAGAGGGTATTTTCGAAGTGAAGGCTACTGCCGGCGATACCCACCTCGGAGGAGAGGACTTCGATAACAGGCTTGTTAACCATTTTGTTGAAGAGTTCAAGAGAAAGCACAAGAAGGATATTAGCACCAATGCCAGAGCTTTGAGAAGATTGAGAACCGCCTGTGAGAGAGCAAAGAGAACTCTGTCTTCAACCTCACAGACAACTATTGAGATTGATTCTCTTTACGAAGGTATTGATTTCTATGCAACGATCACCAGAGCAAGATTTGAAGAACTGAACATGGATTTGTTTAGAAAGTGCATGGAACCTGTGGAAAAATGTCTGCGAGATGCAAAAATGGATAAAGCTCAAGTTAATGATATTGTTCTCGTTGGTGGGTCGACAAGGATTCCAAAAGTTCAACAACTTTTGCTAGATTTCTTCAATGGAAAGGAACTCTGCAAGAGCATAAACCCTGATGAAGCTGTTGCGTATGGAGCTGCAGTCCAAGCTGCAATATTAAGCGGTGAAGGTGATCAGAAAGTTCAAGATTTGCTTCTGCTGGATGTCACTCCTCTCAGCCTTGGAATTGAAACCGCCGGCGGCGTCATGACGGTTTTGATTCCGAGGAACACAACAATTCCGGCCAAGAAAGAGCAAGTTTTCTCAACGTATTCTGATAACCAGACCAGTGTGCTCATCCAAGTGTACGAAGGAGAACGAGCAAGAACCAAAGACAACAATCTTCTCGGCACATTTGAGCTCAAGGGCATCCCCCCAGCTCCGAGAGGGGTTCCCCAGATCAATGTATGTTTCGACATTGATGCAAATGGGATCTTGAATGTGACGGCGGAGGACAAAACTGCCGGAGTGAAGAACAAGATAACAATCACCAATGATAAGGGAAGATTAAGCAAGGAAGAGATTGAGAGAATGGTGCAAGAAGCAGAGAAGTACAAAGCAGAGGATGAGCAAGTGAAGAAGAAGGTAGAAGCCAAGAATGCCTTAGAGAACTACGCTTATAATATGAGAAATACAGTGAAGGATGAGAAAATTGGAGGTAAGCTGAATCCAGGAGACAAGCAGAAGATTGAGAAGGCCATTGATGAGACAATTGAATGGCTTGATAGGAACCAATTGGCTGATGTTGATGAATTTGAAGACAAGTTGAAAGAATTGGAAGCCTTGTGTAATCCAGTTATTTCAAAGATGTATCAAGGAGGTAGTGGTGAAGATGGGCCGATGGACGGCAGTGCTCAGCCCGGTAGTGGGTATGGTTCTGCTAGCTCTGGTGGTTCTGGAGCAGGGCCAAAGATTGAAGAGGTAGATTAAGGGTTTAAAAAAATAATGTAGCTCTGTTTCAGCTTGTTCTTTAGCAATTCCTGATAATGCTTGTAATTCTGTAACAATAATAATAATCATGATGCTTGCAGTTTAGGAATGTTTATGACAGAACACACTTGTTTTATGAAATAAAAGGAGTTTTTCTTGAAAGTATTTGTTTTTTTTTTTTTTTTTTTTTTAAATTCTCTAATTGGGTATACAAGAACCCAGGCAAAGGCAGACAGACATGAGACAACTCCTCATATGTGTTCAGCAAGCACTGAGTTGATTTTAATTTTGTCCAAGCATTTTGAAATTACAATTGAAGCTTTATTCTAGCACCCATTAGAAGGAATTGCTTTATTCTGTTCTTTATAAAGCAGCTGCTCAAATTTTGCATTCCTTTCATACCCAACATATGAACAAAGATCTTATCTCTAAGAGTGATTTAGAATAGGAAATTAGTACTCAATAATAATATATTTTTCAATTAATAAATAAAAAAATTCATTTTCAATTTAGTTATATTTAACTTGTTAAAAATATATTAATAATAATATTTAATTTGTAATTTATTACTTTATAAATAGTGAATCATATTTTTTTTTATAAATAAAAGGAAAATTTTATATTTTATTAATACTTAGTTAATTAATGATATAAAATATATATATTAATATTTAATTAAATCAGCAGCTAAATCAAAATCTTCAACCAATTGTATTTAGTTGAGACTTGAGAAGAGTAATCTCTAAATTCAAGGCTACTTCTGAAAAATTAGACCAACCTAGAACAAGAGAAGAGAAACCAGAGGAAGAACAGAACTTTTGAATTGAACTATTGAACTAACTGCTGCTGCAGATTGGCTTCTACAGACTTCTTATTCTTGTCACACAGACAGCATATGAATAATAATCTGGGAAAGCAAGCAATTGAAATTGGAAGCTGAACTGATACCTTCAAAAGATTTTTGCTCCTCTCTAAAGCTGCCACTTGCTCAGCATCCACAGGGTATGAAGAATAATATGGGCCACTCTTATATATTCTCTCACAGGTTTTACCCTTTTTTTTTTCCGATAGAAGTTCCTGAAATCTCCAGTGAAATCTATAACATCCCCTTACCCTGTGCCCTATCAGAACAGGCCACCACTATCCTACTATATCTCCCTCTCCCCAGCCAAAAAACTCTTGATTTTCTATTATAGAAAAAAGAAAACCCTTGAGGAAATGAAGTTTATATTTCCTTTATGGTTAATCATCTTCTTGTGTTGTCATGCTATGGCTTTGGAAAAGAAGCCCTCATCGAAACAAGAAGATTTCGCCATCTCAGAACCTGGTAAATGTGGACAATTTCATGGTAGGGACTATCAAGTGGGGACTTCTTTTGTCTTTATACAAGTCTTTCTCTTTTAAAATAGGCCAAGATTTAATGTTGCACTCAAAATTTCTACCCTGCAGGTGGTCTGAATGACACTGGGAGACTGAATGGAGAAGATGAAAGAAAGGAATACAAGGGAAACCATGAACTTTTTCACTCAATATTGATGGGAAAGAAAGGGAAGGGAGTTTATGGGGGCGCCAATATCGTTCACCGCCCACGCCCTGGTGAAAAAAATGATGCAGTATTAACAGCAAAGGCTTCCTTCGTTGTGTCAGCCACCATGTTTTCTGTGAGCTTGGCTTTGGTTGTCAAGTTTTTTCCTCTTTAAGTTATATTGATTGAACTACTACTTGGACTTGGGCATTTTGATATTTTTCAATGTCAATCAGTTTTCTGGTCATTGCTTGCCAGTAGCCACTCCAACATAGTTGTGGGTTTTTTAATTATTATTATTATTATTACTTTGAGATTTTAATGTTTCCTGTTGTAACCTAAATTGTGAGGCCAATCATTACTATTAACAGCATTCTCTATCATATTTATCAGATCAACAATATTACTCTTATTAAATTTGGCATACAATGTCCTTTTTTCTTCCCAAAAGTCCACATATGTGCTACAGTCGACAAGTGTACAACACGAGCCCCTCAATGGGACATTTTATCTGTAAAGTCCTTACAGTAACCATGTGTGGGAAGGCCTGAAGATCAGAAAGCACCAAGGAAATGAAACAAAGAAGTAAAAAAAAATTCTGATACCATGTGAAATTGCCTTGGATTTTGAATTTCTACCAGCGGTTCAATTTCTTAGATTTCGTAGATGAACTTCTCAAAGAGTTTCATGTGTTCTGATTGCAATGCAATGGCTACTGATAAGCTCCCATCATTTGTTGGACTTGGCAAGATGAAGGAAAGACCCTCGTAAGGAATCCCACCAGGGCCCATAAATATGGGTCTGCCCCACCCAAAATCTGCATCATGGATGGGCAGCCTAACCCAGCTGGTGATCCCAAGATTTGGGCACTTAAACGTATGGGCTCCACGAACAAGAGCTGATAAATCAGGCTGAAGCTCAAGGTAATCAAGGGCTGACCTTAAATAATCATTGTCCATGCGAACCAATGCATCATGAATCCTGCCTGCAGCATACCAGGTTGGCTTTGATTGCAGGTCACCTGCTGCAGCAATTGGTGTTGCTGTAAAGATCACATTACCAAAGTAACCAGGTGGAAGCGGCGGGCGCAATCTGGACCGTCCATCAGTTGCTATGTATAACTTGGATTCTTGATCATCTGCAAGTCCACGAGCCCTGCAAGCAGATCTCCATACATGACCTGCCAACATCTCGTAGGAGCTGTAACTTACAGTGTTTCCATCTTCCTTTGCCTTGGATTTGAGTGTGTTCAGCTGATCCCTTGTCAACTTGAAAATGGAGACTGTTGTGCCATCTGGTTTCAAGTTTTCTGCAGGAATCTTCATGGCTGGAGGAGGCTGGTACTCAATGTGGTGGAATGCAGGCTGAGGTGGGTCTCTGGCACGGAGGAGGATGCGGTTAATGAATGGGGGAACAGTAATGTCAAGACCGCGAGCACAATCTGACCATGTATTCACGAAGTGAAGACCAGAAAATCCATCAGCCACATGGTGTTGCATACCAACACCAAGGGATACTCCGCCACATTTGAAGTATGTCAACTATTCACATCAAATCAAAAAGCATATTTAGTGCCCATATATACAAGATAATCATTCAAATTTTACTCAAAGTGATCAGTTTCAATAATTAATTTTTCTTTAAGTATTTTACTTAAAGTGCCAGCCTAACCCCATAAATGGTTATTAGGAAAGAAACATGCTGACTAAAGCATCTCGAAGTTGAAACTTCCTCCTAGTTAATGAAAATCAACTGATAACCGGTGGCCCTGAAGAGATCATTTATCTACTGAACCTGCTAATTTATTATGCTCAAACAACAGATACTTATACATATTCCATCATCTTTCAGTAAATGAATGTCTGTTAAATCAAGCAAACAGATTCACAAACAAATTATGAAACTACAGCAGTCAATAGTTCAACGCAGTCTCACTTGACACATGCTCCTCGTACAAAATTTTCAAACCATGTTAAGAATATATAGTTTCAATAATGAAAAAGAATGAAAATCAGTTTAGACTCCCTAAGCATAATTATTTTTCTCAACTCACTCAAAAAATTGACCAGTGAAATGTTTTTTTTTTCTCAAATACCAGTGAAATGTTTAATCAGCATCAAGTGGTACCAAATGAAATGTTTCATTCAGAGTTAAATATATAGAACGACTGAACAAGACAACCATCTTCTGAGTAATAAGATAATAACTGCTCAACAAGACAACAACTGTTGAAGTGACCTCTTTAGGAAAGAGATTACACAGCAACCAAGCAAATCTTATTTGTGGTTGAGTAAGAAAGCAGCTGCACAACTATTGTTACACCAATAAATTTTTATGACCCCACCCCATTTCTTTTTTTCTTTTTTTTTTTGACTGGTTACATTTAATTTGTCAAAAAATAGATATGGCTTTATTAAAAAATAAATAAATTATGAGACTTTTTTAAGTAGTATGGTTGAAGATTGGACATGATAGCGAACCTTTTTTTTTCTTTTTTAAAGTTAACTTTTCATTTTCAAAATTTTTTAAAATCAATAATACTAGCTTTAAAAAAAATATTAAAATCATACTTGTGATATCATGATAATGTCATATTTATTGAGCCAGACAAATGAACAGAATAACAGAAGCCAACACCCAAAGAATATAGCCTTCTTTCACGGAGAGATCCCATTCCCAATCGTCTCATACAGAAATCCAAACAAATAACTACAACTATTAAATTTCCAATTATTTTCAGTGATTACGATGAGTTTCATGTCAAAATAATCAATTATTAACATCTATACATCCGACTATTATATTGATTAATTTGATCCGTCACATACCTGCAAAACTAAGAGCGGATAAGTAGATATCCCGCCGGAGTAATCTACGGTTGGAATAAGCTTCTTGAGCTCCAAAGTTGGAGCGAAATCGCCAAAGTCATCGATCACCGTGCTCGTCTCCGCCACGACAAATAACACACCCTCAGCATTGCAATCAATCTCAATACGACCATCGTCGTCTCTCCGCAACCGTCCAGCCATTGGATAAAACGGCACGAGGGCCTTACTGAGAGCCTCCTTGACCACATTTGGATCGAAGAAGTTGGGAGCACCAGTCGGTGTGTAGAAATAGACGCTCGGTGTGTGGAATCTCGGCACCACAAGGTCGACATTCGCGTTCCACAATCCGAGCCGTGGTGTTTCCTCCGCCGGCTGCACCAGCGTTGACTCCTTCACGTTGATAATCATAGGCCCGGTTCGGTTGGTGAATGGCAACTGCCAATTTAGCGGCTAAGTTACGACGATCTGTAGACTGTGGTGGGTCCTACTAGCTCACACGCGCAGTTTGACTGCAGTTTGTTTGAGTTGAAACAAATTAGTAAACGGAAACGAAACCTTTCCTTTCCTTTTACTTTCCTTCCTTCCTTATAAAATTAGAAACCCTGTACACTGCATTGAATTGAAGATAAAAGAAGAAGAGCAGAAAAAAGGGTTGAACGTGCAAGAGAAAATAGATCAAAGGATATTACCTGTGAAATTGAAGGAGGTGTTTGGTGCGGAATGGAAAATTTGGATGGAGGTATTGAAATGATGGAAAACTTGAAAATGGAATTGGCGAGAAGGGGTTGCTAGCCAACTTATAAACAATAGAAGACGAGTTTATGTGCGTATAAGTTCTGTCATTCACCCACCCCGCCTACTCATTCTGACCAATCATCAACTGCCACGTTTTATTTCCTCTCTAGAAATGCATTCAATTTTATTTTTTAAATTTTTAATAGTTAAAATTAATATAATAACTAGATTTATCAAAATTTTATAAATATTTTAATATATTTGTTAGAATCCATACGTTAATTAATAAATTGTCTTATATTATATAAATTAAATAATAATTTTATTTTATATAATTTTATTTAATTATTACTTATTCAATTTTAAAAATTACTAAATAATTTATATTTAATTTTATATATCCTAAGAATTAATAATAAAAAAAAGGGTAATTTACAATTTAGTCCCTGGATATTGTCATTATTAACAAGTCGGTCCCTGTATTTTCAGAAACCTATTAAAACGTCCTTATGTTTTCTCTCCGTCAACGAAATAGTCCTTCTGTCTATTTTTGCCGTTAAAAATATAGTAAAAGACTAAATTACCCCCAATTATTTTTCTCCTCCTCCTCCTTCCTTTTCTTCTTCATTAATTCTTCTTCCTTTTGCTTCTTCTTCTTCTGCTTCTTCTCCTTTTTCTTCTTCAGCTTCTGCTTCTTCTTCTTCAGCTTCTGTTTTTTCTCCTTCTTCTTCTGCTTCTTCTCCTTTTTCTTCTTTTGCTTCTTTTTCTTCTTTTTCTTCTTTATCTTCTTCTTCTTCTTCTCATTCTTCTCCTTCTTCTTCTTCTTTTTCTTCTTTTTCTTCTTTCTCTCCTTCTTCTTCTTCTTCTTCTTCTTCTCCTTCTTCTTCTTTTTCTTCTTTCTCTTCTTCTTCTTCTTCTTCTTCTTCTTCTTCTTCTTTTTCGGAGGAGGAGGAGGAGGAGGAAGAGGAAAGAAAAGATAGGGACTATTTTGTTGATAAAAAGAAACAATAAGGATGTTTTAATAGATCTGAGAAAAGATAGAGACTATTTCGTTGACAAAAAGAAACAATAAGGACGTTTTAATATATTTCTAAAAATATAGGGAGAGACGATTTCGTTGACAGAAAGAAACGATGAGGAGGGACTATTTCGTTGACTTAAATAAACGATAAGGATGTTTTAATAGATGTGAGAAAAGATAGGGACTATTTTATTGATGGAAAAAAATAATAAGGACGTTTTAATAGATATGAAAAAAGATAAAAATATTTTAATAGATTTTTGAAAATGTAAGGACTAACTTGTTAATAATTACAATATACAAGGACTAAATAAATGGTTTTATTTGAGGGTAAAATTGGATTTTAAAAATTTTCTCTCTCCTCCTTTATCTAATTTTAACGGAAAATAGGACGGAATGACTATTTCGTTGACGGAAATAAAACATAAGGACGTTTTAATAGGTTTCTGAAAATACAGGATCTGACTTATTAATAATGGCAATACCCAGGGACTAAATCATAAATTACCCTAAAAAAAACCTAACCTAAACGTTTAATTATCGCCCAACTAATCAAAATTTCAAGAGAATTATTAAAATTTTATCTAATTTCCGTAATCAAAATAATAAATTACTTTTTTTTATTAAAATCTAATTTTATCACATTAATCAAAATTTTCATTGTTTCGTAGTCTCTGAGGATCAAATAATAATGATATTTACGTAAGGTTTGGATATTTTAAGGGGAGAAAGAAAAATAGAGAAAAATAAATTATTTTTCTCTTTTATATTTAGAAAAAGAGAGAAATAAGTTTTGATGATCTGAGATCCAATAGAATAGAGTTTTACAAGGGTTTTGTATTACTGAATCAGGCTTAAACTTTCTGAGGAGGGGACTCCTCTTTTATACATTGTCTTGCTTGTTGGTGACGTGTAAAGGTCTCTCCAGGATTGGGCCACGCGTCTCTGTCATACAGATTCGGGTGTACTAGGGTATCAGCTGCCTGTTACATGCGTAACGGCCTCTGATTCTCCTCATACGTACGTTCGAGCGGATCTGCCAGGCTGTCTGGTGAGTACTGTGCTGGACCCCGGGCTGGGCTGAGAGTTGGGCTGGACGCTGGGCCTGAGAGGGGTCTGCTGGTCAGGGATCAGGCTGGACTGATTGAGGAAGCTTGGTCGAGCCTGGCCCGGAAGATGGGATGAGCCAGGCTTGTTGGGGGGTATCAAGTACGTGGGCCTCTGTGTCATGGGCCTTAGGCTGGGGTCAAGCCCCTGTTCTGGGGTGGAGAAATCCAGCGGTCATCAATTGCCCCTTCACCTTCTCGGGAGTTATTGCTCCAACTGCCGAGGGGGTGAATATCAAGAACCATCATGGCCGCGCCTGTTCGTGTCCAGGTGTCTTTATAATACTCTTTCATTGTTTTATCTTTGCGCAGTTTCTGAATCCTATCTGCTCTTTCCTCTTTCGGGCTTTTCTTTATTCTCCGCGTTCTCGGTTATTTTTGCTTTCCTGTCCTTGTTATCTGGACATGTCTTTTCTTTCCTTTCTCATGAATATCTTTGAAGGATTCTGACAGCATTAATTGAGAATTCGGCTCTACCTTGTCCTGCAAAACATAAACTTTTGGATATATATGTTAACCTCACCTCTTTACCATTCCCAGGCACTTTGTTGGAACAGAGAGATTTTCTTGTTTTATCTGTGAAGGATCCATTTGGTGCCTTCTTCAAGCGGGCGAAGGCGAGCTTGATATTACATTGCCGTGTTGCTCCAGGAATTTGTTTTAATCTTACTTTTACCATTTCGACGGAAAATTGTGCTGACTTATCTCTGTCTTGGGACTCTTTCGTAGTACCTGAGATGAAGATGAGTCAATTCAGAATTTCAGGGGAGTGGATGTTACCTCTAAGGAGTTTGAATGTCGCTTTGGGGATCCGTCTGGTAGGGCGGTTGATGGGTGGGACCATTCGGCAAGTTGCTGAAATTATCTTGCCCAGATCTTCTGGCCGACCTCCCCCGTTGCTGCCTTCTTTGGATATAAATGGAAAGGGCTCAAGTGTTCGGTTCGTTGTTTTCTTTGATGTGAAGCACCAGTATTATTAGTCTCTTTGATGTGAAGTACCAGTATTACGCGAGACTGAGATCTGCTACACTCAGCCAAGCTTCTGCTGGTACCTTCACACGTTAGCCCGGCGATCCTCCTGAGGTCGTAATCTGAAGCCCGTGTTTTTTATGCGTGATATACACACAGCATATGACATGTGAGTTTGTCACGCGTATCACACTTGGGCAACCGAATGCCGTCCTACAGAGGGTCCATGGGAAACGCTTATGAGGATTAACTTCTTGGCTTTCTGCAGCTCTTTCTGCCAAACTCACATATCGAGCTGCGAGAGTTTCTCCGGACCGAAGGCCGAAGTAGTAGGATAGGTGATAACGATGTAATTGTTGATGATGATGCATGTGGCTATGTAAATCTTTTAAGGATAGTCTTTCGTCCCGTAGTGTAGGCCTTTGTAACATGCTGTAATGTGCTTTTCTTTTAATGAAGTTCTCGTTTTCGTTCATACTTGAGTTGTTCTTTCTCTACCATGGATGGAGTACTGAAACTGCTTTTCTTCGTAGCTTTAACTGAAATTTGTTTTTTCTGAGCTGAACTAACTGTACTCGTGAGCCGGACTTCGGACCCATTTAGCCAACTGGGCTTTCATATTTCCAAACTGGGTTGTCTGACCGATCTATGAGCTCGGTCTCTACTTAGATGAATTGAGCTTTGAGTCTCCTTCATCCGGGCTCTCAGGTGCGTTGTCCGAGCTGGACTAGCCGACCTGTCTGACCGATCTATGAGCTCGGTCTCTACTTAGATGAATTGAGCTTTGAGTTAGCTGGCCGGGCTCTCAGGTCATGTTGTCCGAGCTGGACTATTCCGACCTATGAGCTCGGCTTCTGATAAGTCGAACTCTAAGCTCTCAGCTCAGTATAGATCCGAGGTACCCTTGTTTTAACAAGTCAAATCTTATATATTCTATGTGATGAGTAGGTCTAACCTTTATCATGCTTTCATCTGCTTGCATCTTTGAGTTTTTCTTTCCATTTCCTTGATACTTGCCATGGATGTGGTGAAGTGATGAATCTTGTGGGTTACGTTGTCTTGGCTGGAGATCAGGTCTGAACAAGTTGGGCTTGCCTGGGCCTTTAAGTGATGGGCTATCATTGTGGACCTGGCCCTTGATAGATGTAGACAAGCCTAGCGATCATCCTTTTGCCCCTTTACCTTCTCTCCGGTTATTACTTAACCGTTGAGGGGGTAAACTTCGAGAGCAATTAATGATCGCGCCGCTCCAAGACAAAACTGTTCAGATCAACGTTCCGTCTCATCATTGCCTTTCATTTCGAATTCCTTCTGTCTTCCGAAGAAATTAGCTCTCTTCTGCTCTCTGGCTTCCTGCGACTCCTTTTGCGTTTTTCACCTTATTGTGTTCTCAGGTACGCTCCCTTGTTCTTCAATGGCAAGTTCAAAGCTTCCTGATGTTGTTAACCTTGAGTCACGTATTACTTCTTCCAATATAACTGATCACATCTCCCGGAGGCTTCTAGATACTCCGTTGTATTTTATTCGAGCACCTCGTCCAAATGAGAGGATAGTTCTTCCCTACCCTCCCCCTCCTGGTTTAGTGGATCCCCAAGAGGGTCGTAGCATAGTGTTTTTCCTAAAGCAGAGAGAATTTGGTCTACCATTTCCTTTTTCCCCTTTCTTTATTGAGGTCTTTGAATACTTTGGGGTAACTCCTCGAATGTTATCCCCAAATTCCATTTTATTTATGTCCTGTTTCGAGTCTATCTGTCTGTGTTGGGGTTTCACACCTACGGCCTATCTGTTTGTTACTTTTTTTCGCCTGGTTAGGGCGAAGCAAAACTTCTATTACTTTTCCCCCCGCCATGGGCTATCTCTTCTTACGGGCTACAAGGATTCTATAAAGGGGTGGATAGAGAATTTCCTTGTGGCGGAGCTGAAACTAGGGTCCTGCCGATCGTGGGATGTGGACCTAAGTTGGGGGGAGATCTTTCCGGGCTGTAATGATCTGCCCGAATTGAGTCTTATTGAGCAGGTTGGGCTGCTTCGACTGACTTCCATTGAGAGGAAGTATGATGTCGAGAAGTGTATGTTTGCGGCCAACCTTAGGGATATCCAGGACACGGGTATAGTGCTTTGTCCGGCTATTCTGTTTCTTCGTTGTTAAGAATATCAGATAATATGCTGATTCGGTATAATTTCTTATTTTTTGCAGCTTCTGAGGTTAAAATGGACGGCATCAAATTCCCCAAGAACCTTGACCTGTCTCGGGAGAACATGCACGCAATTTTTGACGCCTTTGGGGATGGGCGTTCTGTAACTGAGATTGCTATAGAGCTAGCTCAGGTCGCTTCCTCCGAGAAGGTCAGCCGGCCGTCTGGTAAAACTTCTTCTCGAGCTTCCAAGCCGAGCTCTCACAGCACTAAATCAGCTCAGCCATCTAGCCGTGGTGGGTTGAGCTCAAAGTCTACTGAACAAGTGGGACAGGGTGCTGCCCATTCTACTGAGGAGGTGTCAAGGGGAAAGTTTAAGTCCCCTGCTGAAGACAAGGAGACCTCTGGGACGGGGATGGAGATCATCCTCCTAGGGGATCAAAGTCCAGAGGTTTCTGGTGAAAGTGCCCCTGTCCCTGTGAGGACTGAACCTGAGGGTTCTGAGGGCATTCCAGCAAAGATCGGAGGCAAGCGCCCAGCCTCTTCTGGAAAATCTGCCTCTTCTCCTGTCCGGAAGAAGTCCCGGGTTGCAACAGGATCTTCTCCAGCTCTTCCTCCCATTGGGAAAGGGAAAGGTGTTGCTGCTGACCCGTCATTGCCTTCTCCTGGCAATTCTCTAAAGACGTCGGGTATTACATCCGAGTCTCCGGCCAGTGCTGTTGCCGATCTTCTTAGGGAGCAAATGTTTGGTGGAGCCACAGAGGCCTCGGATCCACGCCTTCTTGCTTTGACCGGCCTTTTATCCAGCTTTACCAAGGAGCAAGCATCCTTCCAGTCTCGCTCTCGTGAGGAGCTCGGATCGTCCATTAGGGAGATGCTTCTAATGGTAAGTCATTTTTCCTCCTCCTTTCAGTTTGCTTTGTTTCTTTTTCTTGATGGTTGCGTTTTCATGTTAGGTGACGGGCCTCTTTATGGAGGTGGATATCCGTGATCGCTCCCTCCGGGAGTCCGTAGATCGCCGAATTGAAGAGGCACGTCTGGAGGAGAATATATCTGCCACCAGTGATGCGAGGGGCAATTTGGTAGCTGCTCGGGAGCAGATCCAGTCCCTCCAGGTGGAATTGCATTCTGCGTTGGAGGCCCTCAAAAAGGCTGAAGAGAAAACAGCCGAGACGGCCAAGCATACCTCGTCCTTAGAAGATGAGTTGTCTCGGACTCGCAATGTTCTCCAGGAGGCTGATGAGAGGGCAGTTACCTTGGAGGTTCGCTGTAGAGGAGTGCTAGAGCAGCTGTCCTCTATGACAGAGGCTCTCAAGGAGAGGGATGAGGCCGTTAGCCAGAAAGCTGAAGTCCAGCGCCAATTTGATGCCTTAAAGGCTGATTTCGAAGGACTTCAGACTCATCTGGAGGAAGTAAAGGCTCAGAGAGAGATGGCCTTAGCTCGGGTACAGGTCCTTGAGCAGGAGTTGAGCACAAGCTCTGACCGTATCAGAGACTTGACTTCCTCGGCTGAAGAGTTCGACCTTCGCCAACAACAGCTGAAAAATGAAGTCAGAGTTTTGGAATGTAAATGTTTAGCCCTGCTTGAGGTGGTAAAGTATGCCGAAGAGAAGGCTCAGCGGAAGCGCGATCAGTACATAGCGGAGTATCAGGAGTCTGATGAGCTAAAGGGTAAAATTGATCAGGCCTGTGAAGCTCATCTTCAGGACTACAAAGATTCTTCTGAGTTTGAGGAATTTGTAGCCGAGGCTTGTGAAGAACATCTTGATGAGTATAAAGCTTCTAGTGAAATGAAACAGGCTATCTTTGATAGGGCCTACCGCATGTATGTAACTGGCTACAATCGCGGTTTAAGAGAAGCTAGACAGGCTCCTGATATTCCTTTGGCCAAGCTTCGTAGGCGCGAAGTGGACTCAGATGGCGAGTCAGTGCTATACGGGGAGGATGATTTCCCTTTGCCCCGAGGAGATTGCCGGAGGGACCGAGATCGGCCAGCTGAGTCTTCTTCAAAGGGATCCGAGCTAGGGTCGGAGGAGGACGATCCTGATTCTGTGAAAGAAGGCCTTCACCCTGGGTCAGAAATTGCCCCTACTATTGAGAGCGCTGGTCCGAAGGACACCGAGCTTCCTTCAGGGGTGGCTGTAAATAGAAATAGTGAGGGTGGGTTTATTGATGTAAGTCCTTTAAGGACTATTCATCCTCCTTCCTCACCGGAGAAATAAATTGTAATAGTTATTAATGGAATATTAGTTTTCCTTTTTGTTTTTCATATTCTTTGACATTTATCTTTACTCTTCGTATGTGTGATGTAGACTTCATATGTTTATTCAGAAGCTCTAAATTAATCTTAAGTTGCGAGTTCAGCTCTTAACTGTCGTCTGAGAGATCAAATCTCGTACCCATTTGATGGCAACTGTCATGCTAGTTTTTGACTTCTAGTCCTTCTTTCTTCGTTGTGACTTTGTATATTTATTTTAAATAAACTGATTTAGGCTTTTGATTATAGCCTGAATATCCTCCTAAGGATTTATGAGTTCTTCTATGGAGGGAGCTCGGCCTTTGTTTTTGGCTTTCGTATCTTGATCTTTTGAAGAAATGAATCTATCCGAGCTAGGAGCTCGGTCTTGGGCTTATCGGGTCGAGCTCTTTTTTTTTTTTTTTTTTTTTTTTTTTTTTTTTTTTTGGTTGGGGGGCCCTGAAGTCCTTTACCAATTATTCTTATCTGCCGGAGGTCTTACGAGATCCTGGCTGTGCCGGGGTGACCTTATTGAGGTCTTCTTTTGTTAAGACCTTATTGAGGTCTTCTTTTGGTAGGACCTCGGTGAGGTCTTCTTTTACTAGGACCTCGGTGAGGTCTTCTTTTGTCAAGACCTTATTGAGGTCTTCCTTTGTCAAGACCTCATTGAGGTCTTCTTTTATTAAGACCTTATTGGGGTCTTCTTTTGTTAAGACCTTATTGAGGTCTTCTTTTGGTAGGACCTCGGTGAGGTCTTCTTTTACTAGGACCTCGATGAGGTCTTCTCTTGCCAGGAGATCTTGGGAATCCTGGTCTTCATGCTCCGGGAGGTTTTTTAAGATCCTCACCGGCTGTTTTTATTTTGTTTTCCCGGGAGTTCTAGGGGATCTCGGTCTTCTTTTTTACTGAGGTCTCTATGTCTGAGGGAGGTTTTCTTTTGCCAGGAGATCTTGGGGATCCTGGTCTTGTAATTCCGGGACGACCTTGGGGATCCCGGTCTTCTTCCTCCAGGAGGTCTCTGTGTCTCAAGGAGGTTTTCTTTTGCCAGGAGATCTTGGGGATCCTGGTCTTGCATCCGGGAGATCTTGGGGATCCCGGTCTTCTACCTCCAGGAGGTCTCTATGTCTCAAGGAGGTCTTCTTTTGCCAGGAGATCTTGGGGATCCTGGTCTTGCATCCGGGAGATCTTGGGGATCCCGGTCTTCTACCTCTAGGAGGTCTCTATGTCTCAAGGAGGTCTTCTTTTGCCAGGAGATCTTGGGGATCCTGGTCTTCTACCTCCAGGAGGTCTCTATGTCTCAAGGAGGCCTTCTTAGTGCCAGGAGATCTTGGGGATCCTGGTCTTGCATCCGGGAGATCTTGGGGATCCCGGTCTTCTACCTCCAGGAGGTCTCTATGTCTCAAGGAGGTCTTCTTTTGCCAGGAGATCTTGGGGATCCTGGTCTTGCATCCGGGAGATCTTGGGGATCCCGGTCTTCTACCTCCAGGAGGTCTCTATGTCTCAAGGAGGTCTTCTTTTGCCAGGAGATCTTGGGGATCCTGGTCTTCTACCTCCAGGAGGTCTCTATGTCTCAAGGAGGCCTTCTTAGTGCCAGGAGATCTTGGGGATCCTGGTCTTGCATCCGGGAGATCTTGGGGATCCCGGTCTTTTAGTTTTGTTCTTTCTTTTTCAAAGAGAAGTAACATTCTTAATGGAGATAACATCATTACGTAAAGAATGGCGTTATTTTATTTATTTGTGCCTTTCAGAGTACAATATTTTTCTTTACATATATTTCAAGGGAAGTACCTTTTTAAGTGCTGGATGTTCCAGGCGTGGGGCTCGGGGTTTCCTTGCATATCTTCAATTCGGTATACCCCGGGCTTGACCACTTTTGTCACCTTGAATGGACCTTCCCAGGTCGGTGCTAGCTTGCCTGCGGCTGCTCTTTTTCCTGTAGCTTCCAAGTTTCTTAAAGTCAGGTCTCCCACCTTTAAGCTTCTTTCTCTGACCTTTTGATTATAATATCTTGCCGCTCGTTGTTGATAAGCAGCAGTTCGGACTTGCGCTTCTTCCCTAACTTCTTCAAGAGCATCCAGGTTGCTTCTTAACTTTTCCCCATTAGTGTCTTCACTGAGAAATTGAACTCGATGAGTGGGGATCTGTAATTCAACCGGAACTACGGCCTCTGTACCGTAAGCGAGTGCGAACGGTGTTTCCTTAGTGGGTGCTCTGGGAGTAGTTCAGAGTGCCCATAGGATACTATTGAGTTCTTCTGCCCAATTTTCCTTTGCACCATCCAGCCGCTTTTTTAATCCTTGGAGGATTGCTCTGTTAGTGACTTCCGTTTGACCATTGGTCTGAGGATGGGCCACGGAGGAGAACTTATGCCATATACCCACGTTCGTCGTGAAGGTTTTGAAAGTGTTGCAGTCAAATTGTCTGCCGTTGTCTGAGATAAGTACTCTGGGTATGCCAAATCTGCAGATGATATGCCCCCATACGAAATCTATCATCTTTCTGGCTGTGATTGTTGCTATTGCTTCTGCCTCTGGCCATTTCGAGAAGTATTCCACAGCTACCACTACAAATTTTCTTTGCCCCGTAGTCTTGGGGAAAGGGCCCAGGATGTCAATTCCCCATTGCGAGAAAGGCCATGGACTGGATATGCTTGCCTGAGGAGTGGCAGGGGTCCTGATGGCATTAGCAAATCTCTGACATACGTCGCACCTTCGGACAAACTCTTCTGCTTCTTTCTTAACAGTGGGCCAGTAGTATCCTTGCCTGAATATTTTGTTAGCTAATGTCTCTGCTCCCTCGTGGGCCCCACATAGGCCTCTATGTATTTCCTCCATTACCCTTGCAGCTTCTTCCGGACTTATACACCGGAGCCATGGGCTGGACTTCCCCTTTCTGTATAAAGTTCCCCTTATTACTTGGTAATTGGCAGCTCGAGCTGCTATCTTTCTGGCTTCGTCTTTATCTTCAGGGAGTTCGCCCTTCTCCAAATATTTCAGATAGGGGCTCATCCAAGTTGGGCTCCGGTCCACCTGTAGTACTGTGTTTGTCTTCTTGAAAGCAGGTGTGCGGATATGCTGTATGTATACTTCGTCAGGGAGCTGCTCTAATTCTTCTTTGGTCAATCGACTAAGCAGATCTGCCTCCTCATTTTCATCCCGGGGTATTCTTCGAAATCTGATAATAACTCCCCGTTCTGCGAACTCGGCTTCTATGGCTTTTACTTTATCAAGATAGTTCTGCATGATGGGGTCTCTGGCTTGATATACCCCCGTTACCTGGTTGATCACCAGTTGAGAGTCACTATTTACTTCGAGGTCGGTTACCCCTACTTCCGAGGCTACCAGCATCCCATTCACCAAGGCCTCGTACTCGGCCATATTGTTAGAAGCCTTGAATTCTAACCGTAAAGCATAACATACTTTGAAACCCTCCGGCCCCTTAAGCATTATCCCTGCGCCGCTGCCCTCAGATCCTGATGCTCCGTCTACATATAGCTTCCAACTAAATTCTTGGGAGAGCTCTCGCTCTCCTTCCTCTCTAGGCATCTCCGAGGATGATTCTTCCTTCTCCTCGTTGAATGAGCATTCTGCTATGAAGTCAGCCAGCGCTTGAGATTTTATTGCTGTTCGAGGTCGGTATTCCAGACAGTAGGGGCTGATTTCCACGGACCATGCTAACATCCGTCCTGAAGTTTCCGGCCTACGTAGGACCTTCTTTAAGGGTTGGTTCGTCATCACAACTCCTTGGTGGCCCTCCAGATAAACTTTGAATTTCCTGACTGCTAACAACAAGGCATAAGCCAATTTTTCAATGTTCGAGTACCTGATCTCAGTGTCTCTAAGTACCTTGTTGATGTAGAAAACAGGTTTCTGCTCCCCTTCTTCCACTCTTACTAGTACTGCGCTGACTGCTTGCTCTGAGGCTGCCAAATATATCAGGAGTTCTTCCCCTTTTACGGGGCTGCTGAGCACGTGAGGCGAGCTGAGGTATTCCTTAAGCTCTGCGAAGGCTTTTTGGCAGTCTTCTGTCCATTCAAAATTCGGGACCTTCCTCAATTTTTTGAAGAATGGCAAACACTTTTCTGCCGACCTTGACATAAATCGGTTAAGCGCCACCACTCTCCCGGTTAATCTCTGGACGTCCCTTATGCAGGTCGGCTCTGACATATTCAATATGGCTTCTACTTTCTCCGGGTTAGGCTCAATGCCCCTTCCACTCACCATGTATCCCAAGAACTTTCCTCCCCTGATGAAAAAGGCACATTTTGCTGGGTTTAACTTCATTCTGTATTGATCTAATACCCCAAATATCTCCCTTAGATCTGCTATGTGTTGTTGAAAAGTTGAACTTTTAACCACCATGTCATCCACATACACTTCTACATTCCTGCCAATTTGGTTCTTAAAGATTTTATTCATTAATCGTTGGTAAGTTGCCCCGGCGTTTCTTAATCCGAAAGGCATAGCTTTGTAGCAGTAAGTCCCGTCTTCAGTTATAAATGAGGTTTTCTCCTCATCCGACTTCTCCATTGGGATTTGGTGATAACCAGACATAGCATCCAAAGAAGACATATAATCAAAGCCGGCCGTTGAATCGACCATTTTATTAATATCGGGGAGGGGGTAACAATCTTTGGGGCAGGCTTTATTTAGGTCGGTGAAATCTATGCACATCCTGTATTTGCCATTGGCTTTTTTGACTAACACAGGATTTGCCAACCATTGTGGGTACATCACTTCCCTAATAAAGCCTGCTTCTTCTAACTTCTGCACTTCCTCCCGGGTGGCCTGCTGTTTTTCTCTTCCTACTACTCTCTTCTTTTGCTTCACTGGTCTGGCCTCGGGGAGGACATTCAATCGGTGTGTCATCACTTTGGGGTCAATTCCTGGCATGTCTGAGGGCTTCCATGCGAAGGTCGACGCGTGACCTCGGATCAGAGTCATGACTTTACCTTTTTGTTCTTTGGTGAGGTTGGCGTTGAGACTGAAAATCTTACTTGCATCTGCTTCTGATAAGGGGAAAGTTTCCAATTCTTCAACTGGCTCTGTCCGGGCTTCTTTTGTTTCATCTCTGACCTCCAGAACTTCTGAGTCGAGCGCTTCTCCAGTTGAGCTTGGTTCTGTTACTGTGGCCAAGTATACCGCCCTTGCTTCTTCCTGGCTACCCCGAACCATTCCCACTCCTTCTTCCGTTGGAAACTTGAGTGCCAAATACCTGATGCTGGTGACAGCTTCAAAGCTAAACAACGCCGGCCTCCCTAAAATCGCATTGTAACTCAGTGGGAGTTTAACCACCAAAAACACCTCATGATGGGTGCGAGCTCTGGGTGCTTCTCCCAAGGTAAGGGCCAGCTTCACCTTTCCTTCCACAAATACCGGTGCTCCTCCGATCCCTTTGATGGGTGACTGGTCCCGAACCAACTGTTCCTCTGGGATTCCCATCTGCTGAAAAACCCGATACGGCAATAGATTGACCTTACTCCCATCATCCACCAGAACCTTCTTCACCCGAAAATTATGAATGACTGCTTCAATAACAAGCGCATCATCATGGGGCATCTGAATGCCCTGTGCATCTTCTGAAGAGAAAACGATGGCCATGGGTGAGTGTTCAACGATCTGCATGATCTCGCCATTGCTGATCTCTCCTTCCCGGTTTCTCTTCTTTCCTCGACGGCTCATCCGTCCTCCAGTTCCTCCAACAATCATATTAATAGTCCCACTAGACCCATCATTCACTGGTCCAGCTCCGGTTCTCCTGGGCATCTGGGCTGCCGGACTGGGCGGAGGCCTCTGCCCCTCCGGTTTCTTCACAAAATTTTTGAGATGCCCCCTTTTTATCAATCTTTCAATCTCCGTGATTAACTGAAAATAGTTATTTGTATCGTGGCCGTGTGTCCGGTGGTACTGGCAATACTTGTCAGGATTCCTCTGATCTGCTTCCGACCTCATGGGTTTAGGCCACTGGAGGAACTCCTTATCCTGGACTGCCATGAGCACTTCGGCTCTGGAAGCATTGAGGGGAGTAGGCTTCTCAGGAACCCAAGGGGGGAGCACTCGTGGTTCATGAGCCCTGGGAGGAGGGGGGGGCCTTTGATCCCTTCTTTCCCAGGCCTGCTTATATGGCTCAGGCCTCTTCCCACGCTTCTTCTCGTGTTTCTCCAGCCTTCCTTCCTCCGGGGCTTTCTCTTTTCCTGCCACCCCTTTGGCAAATCTACTCGTTACTAAGGCGTCATCCTGCCTTATGTATTTTTCCGCCCTCTTCATCAACTCGGCCAGTGAGGTCGGAGGTTTCCTGCTTAAAGAACCAAAGAACTCGGCAGAGGTTGTTCCCTTTTGCATGGCCTCTACCGCCCTTCCTTCGTCGAGCTCGGGAATTTGCAGGGCTTCCGTATTGAAACGGGCGACGTACTCTCTGAGAGATTCACCAGCCTTTTGCCTAACTGTTTCCAGATAGCTTGTCTTCCTATCTGCTGGCACCCCGGCTACGAACCGGCTAATGAAGCGGAGGGCAAGGTCTCCAAAACTTTTAATGCTTCCGGCCTCCAGGCTGTTGAACCATGCCCTCGCTGGCCCCGAGAGCGTTGTTGGGAACACCTTGCACATCAGAGCATCTGACAGAGTTTGCAACTCCATGAAGGTCTTATAGTTCATGACATGTTCTCTCGGGTTTCCAGCCCCATTATAGGCCGCCATCGGCGGCATCATAAACTTTTTGGGAACGGTCTCCTGCTGCATTACCTTTGAGAAGGGAGAAGAAGTAGGCAAGGAGGTTTGACTCTGATCTTTCTTACCTAGCTCGGCTAGAAGCTGCTCCTTCAACCTTTTCAGTTTTTGGTTCATTTTCTCGTCTTCTGGGTTGGATCTTTTGCCCAAACTACATTCTTCCTCCTCTGTTTCAGTTCTCGTTTCCCTGGTTGTTTCAGCAGAATAGTCATCCACCTCTTCATTTTCTATCATCTCTCTTGCCCTTCTCCCATGGATTCGGGCCTCCGGTTCTTCCTCTTCTCCGGCATCGTGGTTGTTAGTTTGGAGGCGGATAGAGGTGGGTCGGGGTTCATCGGTTCTGGGTTCCTCCACTACTGGGAGTGCGTTTACTGGGGTGCCAAGTCCCCTTTGTTGCATTATCTGCCCCAACCAGTGAGCAGTGGTTTGTAGCTGGAGAGCCATGGTTTGAATGTCTTGGTTAGACAGGGTCATGGTGGGAGTATTCCCTGCCAAGCCTGGCGAGGGATTAAGAGAGATGGGTGTTTGGTTATTTAACGTCGTAGGGCTAGAAAAAGAGAACTGCTGCCCCTCTTGGGCGGAGCTTAAGTCATTTGGAATATTAAGGTTACTTTCTTGGTGGTTTGCCATTGTGGATCTCAGTGGGTTTTGAAAGTGAAAACTCCGGTGATGAAAAGATCTCCTTCGTTTCCCACAGACGGCGCCAATTGATGATCTGAGATCCAATAGA
This sequence comes from Manihot esculenta, assembly GCF_001659605.2. Taxonomy (NCBI): domain Eukaryota; kingdom Viridiplantae; phylum Streptophyta; class Magnoliopsida; order Malpighiales; family Euphorbiaceae; genus Manihot; species Manihot esculenta. Next base: position 9,642,626 of record NC_035171.2, read on the forward strand.
ATAGAGTTTTACAAGGGTTTTGTATTACTGAATCAGGCTTAAACTTTCTGAGGAGGGGACTCCTCTTTTATACATTGTCTTGCTTGTTGGTGACGTGTAAAGGTCTCTCCAGGATTGGGCCACGCGTCTCTGTCATACAGATTCGGGTGTACTAGGGTATCAGCTGCCTGTTACATGCGTAACGGCCTCTGATTCTCCTCATACGTACGTTCGAGCGGATCTGCCAGGCTGTCTGGTGAGTACTGTGCTGGACCCCGGGCTGGGCTGAGAGTTGGGCTGGACGCTGGGCCTGAGAGGGGTCTGCTGGTCAGGGATCAGGCTGGACTGATTGAGGAAGCTTGGTCGAGCCTGGCCCGGAAGATGGGATGAGCCAGGCTTGTTGGGGGGTATCAAGTACGTGGGCCTCTGTGTCATGGGCCTTAGGCTGGGGTCAAGCCCCTATTCTGGGGTGGAGAAATCCAGCGGTCATCAAGTTTAATTTTATTTTTCCACTAAGTTAGATAGAAAATAAATAAACTTTATTTTTTTCATTCTTTATTTTCCAAACAAAGGAATGTGAAGGTTGTATTTTATTTTCCAATTTCACTAATCTCTCATGATTCACTTTCTAAAAAAAATTAAATGAATTATTGTAAAATTATATAGTAATTAAAATTCTTTTAAAATAAATATTTTTTAAACTAAAAAAAATAGAATTTTACAATTATTTAAGAGAATTATTAAAAAAAATCAGCTGATTGAAAATTTTTAAAAATTCTTAATTTCAAATAAAGAATTATCATGTATATCAAAATGAAGTATCTAAATAATTTATGATAATAATAAGATTGGATCCACCGGAAAATAAAGTGTAATTATATATTTTTAAAATTACATAAATAAAATTTTAGATCAAATTTTTACAAGTTTATAAAATTTTAAAAACTATATTATGATTTAAATATTTATAATAAATTGAAAAAATATAAAAAAAATTGAATTACTTATGTGATTAGGCTTTTCTTAATAGTTTATTTATATTTTTTTTCAAAGTCTTATAATTTTTTAATAAAATGTGAACACTTTTATTTTTTAAATCTCCGCTTTTTAGAAAAATATTTTTTATTTTTTAAATTTGAGTCATTTACAACATTTGATAAATAAAATATATTTTTTGCTCAAATAAAAAATTTTAAAAAAAAAATCATTTTATAAACTTTAAAAATCTCATCGACACTAATAAATTTTCTATGGGTAAATCCTGTTAAAACTATTTTATTTTTAAGACTTTGTTTGGCAATAATTTTTATATCAGTGTTTAATGTTTTAGCCAATTCAAAATATTAATATTTAAAGATTATGTGAGTGGATAATAAAAGGTTATTTTTTATCAAACAATTAACATTGATAAGGGAGAAGAAACTTATGTCCCTTTTATAAGCAAACAGCCTTTCGTCTAAAAATAATTAAAAATAAAAAAAAATTTCTGCGAACAATAAAAAACCTTTCACTTAAAATTAAAACATACGAAAATATGAAATTCGGACTCATGTGATAAGTCAAGAATCTGAAATGAGCACTAACGAACTATTGCATCTAGAGACCCATTTATTTCGAAATTTAGATAAAAACTGAATTGTGAAACTAAAATTTTGAGTAAAGACGGGTATAGAGAGAAAAGATCAATAGAAAAAAAAGGCTCCATAGTATATAACCAAATTTGGATAAGATTGTGATGAGATTGGTATGATTTAAATGTTGCATTTGAGCATATAGGGATGAGTCATTAATGGGTACATGTGGTCTGATTTGGAAATGAGGGCTATACATATTAACTCTGAAGTGGATAAGGGAATGCTGGCACGTTGTATCTAAAAATACCATTTAATGGTATTGATGACAATCCACGTAATTTAGTATTTTTTTTTATCAAAATATATTTTATATCATTGAATTTTATAAAAAAATTACAGTAATATAAATTGAAAAGACGTCTTAGACCATATTCAAACATAATTAAAATAATTTTAATTTTAATAAAAAAAAGGTTATGTGAAGTATAAATATATTAACCTATATCTATAAAGTCTAAATCCATATAGAGAGATTTTTTTTTTGAAAGTTCTTTTTTTTTACCTTCAGGCCGACGTGAGTTCTCTTCCCTGCCATCAAGTAGGATTATAAATATAAGGTTTTGGTTCGTTCTTTAGAAATCTTTGACTTCATTTTTTATTCTCTTTCTATTTTTATTTTATAGTGTTGTGTGGTTGTTTTTATTGGAATCTATTCAGATTATTTAGAAGCCTTCATAATTTGTTCCATCATTAGCCCTCATACAACAATGGTGAAAAAGAGCATTGAGACTACTGATAGTAATTCACATGGCTTTTCGAGGTTTAAAAAGGTGAGAAGAGACTATTGAAGAGTTGAACCGCCTCTAGTGTCACCGTTATTAGATAGGTCTTCTCTCGTGGCATTGTGCTTATAATTTCTCTCTATTTTGGACTGATTTGTTTATGAGTTTTTTTTTTAAAGCTGACTTTTAACTATTTGTATAGAGAGATTTTTCTAACTCCTATATTCTAATATAGAATCTCTAAATTTGTAGTCGTTTGTTTTACTCCTTAATATTTAATGAATTTTTTTTAAAGTCGACTTTTAACCGTTTGTATAGGGAGATTTTTTTACTGCCGATGTAGCCACTAATTACAGTAGCCGATTCTTTCAAATCTGGTGTGTGCTTAGGTGTTTTAATCGAATATGGTTCGGATTAGGGTGACTTTAGCGGATCTTTAGGTCTTTTTACTTATGGATCTCTTTTTCTAAATATAGAGATCCGTTTGAACTAAGTTCTATTTTGTAAAAAGTTTAGACCTGTATATACTTTATTTTTTGGGCTTTATAGTTTTTATGTTGAATTAAGAAAAAACAAATACTATTGCTTAAACTAATTAATAACTATTGCTTAAACTAATTAATAATGTAATAATAATAATATTCAATATATAACCTTTGAAATTAAAACTTATTTATAGCTTTAAAAATATTTTAAAATATTTAAACTGTTTATTAGATCATATTAGTTTTATTTTTAAATAATTTATTTATGTCGTAGTACATATCTAAAATTCAAGATATCAGACTTTTTTTATAAAATTAAATGATGTAAATATATTTTTTACTTTTTTAATTTATATTTAATTAATACCATTAATAATGCTTAAGCCTCAAACTCGATGATTTTAATGAATATGGCTGATTTTTTAAACCACTTATTTGAAATTAAACAGTTTACAAAAATTTAATTTAATTCATTTATTTTCTATTAAATTTTTTTATTTAAGATAGAAGAAATTATTTCTTATTATAAAACGTTATTTTTAAATAAAATAAAGCATATTGACTTCAAAAAAAATAAAATAAAGCATATATAATTTTGTTAAAATTCATTTGAATAATTTTTTTATGAAATGAATCATTCTATGAAAAAAAAAATTGGACATGCATATCTATCATAAATTTATGAGTTAGTTTATGGAAAATTTAAATTTATACGAAGATATTTGTGTTTGAGAAAATAGAATAAAATAATAAAATCTGAGTTGTATTGGATACTGTCCTTCAGGATTTATTTTGCAATTTCTCAAAATTAAATATGTTTTTCTGAAATTTTAATTTTCAGGATTAGAATAACAAAAAATTATCTTTAATTTATAACTAAACAGAAAGTATAGAGACCGGAAGAAATAAAGTAGAAAAATATGAGTGACTTTCTCTATAAAGATACAGACTATTTATAGTGAAAAAAATAGTCCGTATAAACTATTATAAAAATTTTAAGATAATATAATAAAATTATAACGGTCATATTTAATATTATATTTAAATATTAAACCTATAATAGCAAAAAAATCTCACAAATAAATTTTCAACGACCTTAAAATTTTTTGAAATATAAATTTATTTTACAATAATTTTCTACATATTTCAAAAGATTTTTCATTGTTGGATTTAAAAATTCAGTATATATATTTTAAATTTGGTATCTTTTGGACTACGAGCCAAACATATATTAATAAGACTTAAGATATGGAGTAATTAGTAAAACTTTTGTTTCTATGAACCAAAAACTCTTTTTTGTGTATTAATATTCCATCAATCTTATAACACAATGTAGATTTTGTTGTCAACATTGTTTTGTACTAGTAGGCCATGCACATGCTTCATAGTTCATGAGTTCTCTTCACTACACAATTATACAGATGATATATACTGCAATTTATACACCTAACCATAAGGAATATGAATATCATTAGGAGTTTTTATCTCATTCTCTTATTAAGACAGTCTAGCAGTTCTCACAAGGGACAATGTTGAATAGTACTAGCAGAACTAACAAGTGATTTGTTATTATCCATATAAATCTTTTTTAGGGATATCCAATCACAAAAATTGGGTTCTTATCACTGTTAATTTCAGATTGGCTCAAATCCCATTCCCCTTGATATTTTACAAATTCACATTGGCTTTTATATAATTAATGGATATAATTATATTTCTTAACAAACAAATATGTCTACTTTTAATATTGAAAATTTTATTCTTTACAATAGCTATTGTCGTTTGGCAATTACAAAATACAAATGATATTGATTTTATTCTCAACATAATATTTACTAAAAATTTTCTTAGCCATTTAAGTCTCAAGTCTCGTTGTCATCTAATTTAAGAGCAATAAACTCTAACTCCATGGTACTTTTGATAATAATAATTAATTTCTAAGTAATTGCACCACCAATTAAATACATAATCACGGGTAGATTTTATCTCATTTGAATTTAAATTTCAATTAATATCACTATATTCTTTAAATACAGTGAGATATCTACTATAAAATTAATTCTTAAATTTAACTAAAGTAGCTCAATGATCATGATTAGATTATATGTAAATTTGCTCGATTTATATAGCATAAGTTATATCAAGTCTGAAAAATTCATTAAATGCAACAATCTTCTAACAATATATGTATATCTAAATTTAGCAATAATATCATCTCTATTCTTTTTTGAGAATTAGCATTATATGGGTATTCACTAGTTTGACATTGAAATGTCTAAACTTTTGTAGAAAAAAACTCAATATTAATACTCTTACGATATAATTATACTATCATTCCAATTTTAAAACCCAACTCACATTTGCTCCCTTTATATATTTTATATCAAATTTATATATGCTATATTTGTATTAAATATAAGTATATGACTACGTGTTACAAGTAACTATCCATTCATTATTTATAAACTTTATAAACATATACTTATTAATTCCAATAGAAAAAATAATGAACCTAATCAAAACTTGATCAAATTTCTCACGTTACTATTTATGTCTGTTTATGTGCTCGTTTCAAAACATATAAAAATTCAAAAATTTTATAAATTTTATTTTATTTTTTTCTCAAATTGTACCATATAATTTTTTTTTTATCAAATCTCTAAAAAATAAAAATCTAATTGGTGAATAAAGTTTTATATAATGAAATAAAAGCAATTAAATTTAATTTTTTTTTAAGGATGAGAAGACATAATTTTAGCAAAATATCACATACTTTTAAATATTTTAGCTCAAACTTATAATTTTTTTTTATAATTCATAGGAGGCTATCAATTAAAAATATGTATTTTATTTTTCTTCTATTATAGTACTCTTAATGCTATTATGAATAAAAATAAAAATAAATAAATACAAATAGTCTATTTTTCAAAATAATAGCATCAGAAAAGCCAATTATAATGTTTAACAAGTCATAAAAAGATAAGACTGCAAAATTTATTTATTTAGTTCATGAATTCCTAGTTAAAGAGATATATCAATTAACCAAAAATATGGTTTGGTATTTTAGAACTAATAGGAATAACCATAAGACTAAAAATAAAAAATAAAAAAAATAGTGATAAGGACACTCATATGTCCTTATTCAATATAAATTTTTTTATTTTAATAAAAAAACATAGTTTTAAAAATAAGCTCCCACACTTTTAAATAATTTAGATAAATTTATTATCTTTTTCATAATTCAAGTGATTTTTCATTTATTTTTTTATTTTATATATATATATATATATAAATTTATACTTCTATTCTTTTTATAATATTCTTACCGAATAAAAGTAAAAATAATAAATAAATTTAAGCCTATAATTAAAATAAATATTATTTATAAAAGCAATTATAGAGTCTAGTAAGTTAAAAAAAAAAAATTAAACAACAAAATCTATTCTTTCGTTTCGTGAAAATGTAGTTTAAGTATGTATAATAAATAATAAAAAAATAATAAATCAAAAATAAAAAATAATCAATTTTAAAGGGCCAAAAAGGTTGGTAAATAACCTTGAGAAATAGTCATTTTAATTTATACTAATTAGTTGAAAAATATATAAAAATATTATTAATTACAGTATCTTGTAACTCAGTGCTCTAAAACCAAAATGAGAAAAAACTTGATTTAGCATATTTTTTTAGCATATTTTTTGAAAAATAAAACTCAGTGCTCTAAGACCAAAATGAGAAAAAACTTGATTTTGCATATTTTTTTAATTTATTTTTAAATTGAATCCATAAATTTAATATTTGATTTATATCTATTCGTTTTCGTAGAGTGATGGAAGGTAAAAAACGAAATAATAATAATAATATTGATAATAATAAACTCACGATTTCATTGTCAACCACTAATTTTTAACCATAAAAATTTTTAATAATCGAGATTCTGAAGTAGAATTTTAATTATTTTCTTTCAATAAAATTCTCTCTCCACCATTGAAGGTTAAATTCTTAAAATTGTTAGAAAAAATAGAATAGAATAATAAATATGAGTAGTGTTGGATACGATATCAAGGATTTATTCTGCAATTTATTAGAATTAAACAGATTTTTTTAAAATTTTAATTTTAAGAATTAAAATAATAAAAATTTATTTTTAATTTATAATCCAATAGGAAATATAGGGAAAAAAGAAATAAAGTAGAAAAATATAAATAATTTTCTTAATAGAAAAATATAAGTAATTTTCTTTGTAAAAATATAAATTATTTATAGTGAAAAAAATATTCGTTATAAACTATTATAAAAATTTTGAAATAATATAATAACATTTGAATTTAATATTAAATTTATAATAATAAAAAAGTTTTATAAATAAAATTTTCTAACTACCATTAAATTTTTAATAGCCACAAAATCTTTTAAAATCTAATTTTATTTTACAAAAATTTATATATTTATTATATAATTTAATAATTTTCACACAAAATTTATTAAAATATTTAATTTATTAAAATATTTAATTTAATAATTATTAAATTCATTTTCATGCATCAAACATTATCTTAAATTTCTTATAATTTTTTTTAAATAAAAAGGTTGGAGAGTTGGCGAGATGGTGACATAAAATGGAGCAAAGTCTTTTTTTTTTTTTTTTTTTCGTTTTTTCAAAAAATGGAGTAAAGTAAACATTTAAGCTTACACCAAATATGTGCCAGCCCAATTATAGTAACCAGTAGATAAGATTTGTAGAGCGCATGGTGGAGCGCACCCTGGACCCGCCGCAGCCGTCATGCATGCGTGGGTCCTACCCGGTGGTTGGTGAGAAGTTTGTTCATATCTCTCATTTCAAGGGTGAAGGTGGCGCTGACGTTGCTGCTGCTCCCCTTGACGCTTAAAATTAGCAAACCGTTCAAGGCTATGAAGTACCAACGAGGCAATGCACCAACCCACCAATTTTAAGATGATTTATTATGGAAAATTCTACATATACGGCCATTCAATATAATTTAAAATTAAAAATAAAATATTTAAAATATAATAAATTTATATATTAATATAAAATTTTAATCATTTATTGATTTGATGATCAAATCAACTTATATATATATAGTGTATAGAAATTTTGATATTTATTATTATTTTTTTAATATTTATTTATTATTATTTCTGTCTCATAATATTTATCATTTAAAATTTATATATTTAATAATAAAATTAATTAATAGCCGATAATCTGAGATCCAAAAAATTAGGATTTTATTAGGGTTTTGTGAACTTAGAAAGAACTTAGCCTTAAAGGAGGGTGTTTCCTTCCTTTTATCCTCTTTCTTCCCCCTCACGCAAGATAGTCTTTCCGCTATAGGACTACATACTTTTTAGTGCAAGTCCGTACGTATGGATAACCCCAGAACCCTCCCTGTGTCAGGCAAGCATTTAATTCCCTTCGGCGCATGGGTGGACAGAGCTGCGAAATGACTGGACCCGTAGTCTTTTCTTCTTGTGACCGGGTTTGAGGGAAAAGGACCGGAACCTAGAAAAGGGCTGGCTTTAAGGCTGAAATGGGTCGGGTCGGTCTGATTGAGTGACTTAAATAGGAGTCCGATCAGGAGGATGAACGGGTTGGGTCTTGCTTATTCGGGGGCTTAGAAGCCTTCTAGTTGTGGGTTTCTACTATCGGTCCGGCCTCGTAATGGAATGGAGAAATCCAGCGATTATCAATAGTCTTAATTTTTTTAGAAAAATTATAATAATTTGTTTAAAATACCATTTAGATGGTTAATGTTTTTTTTTTTTTGACATATTATTATTAAATGACCTAAAACTTAATAAGAGTATATTAAAAAATTAAAATTAATGTTACTTTAAAAGATAATTTAAAATTTTATTTTAAATGAATGAAGATACTATATAATTAATAAAAAAATAAAAAATTAATAAATTTAATTTTTATTTAATGTTGGTAAAGGATTAGTGAATAGTTTTGCAATGACTTGTTTTAAAACTATTGACTTTATGTGCTATATTAGCATAATGAAATAATTTTTCAAATCCATCCCGTGTAACCAACTTCATTTTAATACGTAAGTATATTATTAAGAATGGCATTCGGTTAACAGAAGTTAATCAAATGAAACTAAAATATTACTAATTTTTAAAATATTAACCGAATTTAAATTTAAAAAAAATTAAATATTATTTAATAAAAATTCAATTATTTCTGTTAGTTATTTTATCAAATCAAAGGTAAATTTAATGATAATAAAAAATCAAAATTTTTTAAAAAATTATTAATCGATAATTGCATTGAATACATATACCTCTATTGAAATAACTGAATCTCAACACTTTAATTTAGTTATTTAGTTATAATTAAATAATGCACAGTTTTCTTATTATATAATATTATACTAAAGAGAAATTTATTATTTAATCTATAAATATTACCATCATTAATGAATAACCAACTCAACGACTCTCTCACTGTTCAAATCTATGTCTACCATTCTCACCCTCTTTCTTCAAATCTTAATTTATCCCGATCCTAGATCCTCCATTTTAAAATAGTTTTCGTCTCTCTCCGTCTATTAATGCCAGACTCATATTACCATCGTCGATTATAAATACACTCAGCTCCTGATTCAAATGCTTATCGAAGTTTATACATACAGCAACAATTATTTCATCATCCTCTCTAACCTCCCTTTAATCGACCTTCTTAACTTCTGTTATAATAAGTCATGTGGCCTCTTATCTCGAACCGTACATTTCAATAAATCTGAACATTTATTTTCGATTCAACTCGATTTTTCGAGTCTAATGAAAGTGACAAAATCGAAAAATGTTATTGTTCGATTAAGTGCTTAGGTTTTGGTGATTGTGAGTGAAACCTTGGTGGAAAATATGGACAAGTTTATTAAGGCAATGGATGAGGACTATGAGGTATCGAATGGGGGATTTTTTAAGGGGGAGAAGAGAGTAAATTAGGATAGTATTTGATGGAATTGGAGTGATTAAAAGCTAAAGGTTATTATTGCATTGAGGCTTTCATGATAAATGAAAAAAAAAATAAAAAAGAAAGAGTAATTTAGTTGCTTAATATATTTTTAACGATAAAAATAAATAAAATTTAATGAATTGAAAAAATAAAAATATTTTAAAAAAATTATTAAAATTAAAAGATTAATTTATTAATAATAATAATAATTAGAAATTAAATAATAAATTTTTTATATTAAATAAATGAATATAATTAATGCGACCTGTTCTGACAATAAACTCCAGATGAGCCAGCGAGGGCTTAAAGTATAATGGAGCCCACCCAAGGAAAAGAACCGACAGTAATTAAACACAGAACAAAATAGGCCCAATCATTCTATTCTATCAGTAAGAGCCCAGGGATTCTCCCATGGGGTTGTTGAAACCCTAAAATTAAAATTAATCCGAAAATTTTTAACAGTCATTTAGCATAATTCATTTTCTACAAAATTTCAAATTAATTTTTTTTAAATAATGTAAAATTTTAATTTTTTAAATACAAATTTTTTAAATTAAAAAGAATTAAATTATTTTCTATCAAATAAGATAATTATTAAAATATAAATAAATTTAATTTAATTCTTATAAAATTCTTAATTTTAAAATTTAGAATATGTGATTTTCACTCATATTAGCATAAAACTCACTTTTCTTCATTCATGGCTCGCATTCGATTTTTATTTTAAATTTTTATAAAATAATAATTATTTTAAATTTTATTGATTGTATATTAAAATTTTATAAAATTATAAAATTATATTTATCTTAACTTTTATTTATTTACAAAAAATAATTTATATTTGTAAAATATTTTTTTACATATTATTAATAAAAAAATGATTCTATCTTTCTTTTAAATAAAAATAATATTTTCTTTTAAAAATAAGGAAGTCATATCTTTTAATTTTCTGTTTGATATGATTCATGTTTTCTGAATTCAAATGAATGATTATAAAATAATATATAGTTTCTGTTGGACTTAAGTGTTTTAATTTTTATTTTAATAACTAATAAATAATTAGTGTACTACTAATTATCTTTACAAATTTTTTTTATGAATTTGTAAGTCTTTAATATAAATAAATGGAATTGCCAATATTGAAATTATACTATAAGAAAGAGATCAAAATATAAATTTTAGTTTATGCATCGTGAATTTTAATTAATTAATTATGTCGGCGCAAGTTTATATTTCAAATTATATAACTTATAAATATGGTCAATTTTTAAAAAATTATTTTTAAAATCAAAATAAAATATAACATATAGAGTATTTTTTAAGATACTTTTCTATCAAATGAGACATTTTAAATTATAAATTACAAAAGTTCAAATAGAATAAAAATTGAAAATTTGTAATTTAAATTTGTACTCCATAACTTTTTGAGGAATTAAAATAGAATTTTTTAAATAGAGTGTTTTTGAAATTTCTAAAATATATCTTAAAAATATAGGTTATAAGAATTCAAACAGATTGAAAATCGGACTTTTATAATTTTTTAAAAATTTAATTAAATATTTGTATATCTCCTAAAATTAATGTTAGGCCGCTGAAAATAAAAAAGTAAAACTTTCAATTTTTGGCCGTTAATATTAAAATTTTAGGCCGCTAAAAGTTTATTTTCGATAAATAATATTTTCACTTTTAAAAATTTGGTGGTCGAATTTTAATATTAGGATGCCGAACTTAAATTTTTCTAAATACAAAATAACAACTATTTCATTACAAATGGATTTATTTATATTTAATGTATTATCAACTGCTTATATAATATATTTTTTATTTGAAAAAATTCACAATTATCATTAAATACATATTTATTAAAATTAAACTTTTCACACTCTTTTTCTCTTTGAATTTTAAGTCATAACATTAATTTTTTAAAAAATAATTTTGAATTATAATTATTGTATAATTTGAGATTGAGTAAAGGTTATTGAGTAAATTTATTATAGTGGGTATTTTTGAACAAAATGATTGCTTTGGTGAAAAGAAAATATTGTAAAGAGTAGAGATTTTGCTCTAAAATTATAAAAAATTTTTTAATTTTACCCAAAAAAAAAATTAATAATGGAGTTAGAAATCTCATATTCAGTAGACTTGAGATAATTATACCTCTATAAATTTCATTGTGACTCTACATTTCTTTTTAATCCCTTAATTTATATTTTTAACCCTTAATTTTATATAAATTCAATTTACCCCTAGTTGCAATTAGAGATAGACAGTTTTCTTTCTTTTACAATGCAAAATTTATAACTTAAAAAATTATTCTATTATAAATAAAAAATTAAATTAAATTAAATTTTTATAAAAATTTTTTATTTCAATAGAAGGAGAAAAAAAATTAAAATGTGTGATTTTCCACTCATATTAGTATGAAACCTACAATTTTTTCCTTCATGACAGGGCTCACATCTATATTATTAACAAAGTTATCATCTTATGAGTTTATCGAATATAATTTAAATTTCTTAAAATAATAAATTATTATTAATTATATTTTAACTTTTATTTAATTATGCTCTAAAATTTTATAAAATAATAATTATTTTTATCTTAATTTTTATTTATTTGCGAAAATATAATTTATATTTATAAAATAATATTGCTATGAGAAAATATTTTTTAAAAAATAATTTATTTCTATTATTTGATTATAATATTAAAAAATAAACGATATTAATATATTTATATGCACTTATATTAATAAAATTTCTAAAGTTTAGAAAATGATTTTATATTTTTTAATAAAAATGATATTTTTTCTTTTAAAAATATGAAAGTCATTTTAGTTAACTTTTAATTTGGCATGATTAATTTTATAAAAATTTTAAAAAAATATAAATGACTTTTTGTAAAAATTATGCTTGATTTATTTTTTTTTAAATAAAAATTTTGTAAGTTAAAAAATGAATTATTTCATTTCAAAAAAAATAAAAATATTAAATTAAATTAACCTGTTGTGAAATTTTTTATTTCAAATAAAAAGTGAAAGTTAAAAAAAAATATTAATCAGTTTTCTTGACTACATCATACATAAAAAAAATTTAAAAATATTTTCTTATAAATATTTTTCTGTGTAACAAACAGAACATTATTAAGAATATGAAAAAATATTTATTTTCTTAACATAATTAATTTAACAAATTAATTATGTTAACAAATTATTGATATTTTTTAAATAAATATTTGATAAATTACATCTGTATCTGTTATAAAGGTTCATATGTACGAAAACGTCAGACGTCTGTCCAGTGTCAGACGATCATTTAATTTTTCCGACATGCGTACGGATAAGACTGCGAGGTGACTGAGCCTGCTGTGTCACTTTTCAGAGCCGAACTCGTAGGGAGCAGATTGGAGTTTATTAGTGATCCAATCCACTTGGTGAGATTGAGTTAGAGCTGGAGAAACCAATCCGGTCCATCAGAGAAGTTTCGTGGGCCTCGGATTGATACTGCTCTCGCGGACCTGACCTCGTGTTGAGATAATAAAACCCAACAGTTATCAGAACTCGTACAATAACTGATCGAAAATTGAGATTGAAATTCTTTAAGTATTATAAATTTTTATAAATCGATAAAATTATTTGAGTGTAATTTTATTATTTTATAAAAAGTATAGGGCAAATCAATATAAACTTGTCGAATGTAACTTGTAGTACATTCAATAATAATTGACATTACTCGTTTAAACAAGTTATCAATAGTATTTAGGGTATTTAATTCATGGATCAAATAAATTGAAAATATAAAAATTGAATCGAATTAAATTAAAAAAAAAATAATCTGAATCAAATTGGTTTGATCTATTTGATTTAGTTTGAATTGATCGACTAAATATTTTAATATTTTTTTTATTTTTTATATTTTATTTTAATTATTTTATGATTTAATTAAAATATTTTAATTTTAGTTATGGTATAATATCTCTAAATTATTAAAATGATATATTATTAATAACTAATCAGTTTGATTCGATTTTTTTATTAAAATTAAATTAAATTAAAATATAGAATTTTTTAAAATTAAAATTGAAAAGAAATATTATAAATCAAAATGAATTTTTAAATTAATTCGATTTGGTTGGTTATTTCGAAAACTACAAATAAAGTATAATTAATTTTTGTTTAATTATTATGATTTTTTTATAAATTTAAATATTTAATAGATTATAATTTTAATTCTATTATTTAATAGATTAGATTAATTTCAAATGGTTAAATGTATATTTGTATAGTTATATTTTAGTGTTTATTTTTGTTAAATTCTTCAATTTTTATCGTTATTTAATAAATTTTGAATTTTTAAAAAATATTTTTAAATATAATTTTATCAAATCCATAATTTTAAAATTACATTTAGAAGTAATTTTTTTAATTTAAAATTAAAGTTATAGTTTTAAAATTGTATTTAAAAATAATTTTTTAAATATGTAATTTTAAAGTTGTAATTAAAAATAGACTTTTTTAAATAATAATTTTAAAAATTTAAGTATTTATTAAATTATAATTAAAATTGAAATATCTAATAAATAAAAATATTAAAGTATATGTATATAAATATAGGTTTTATTAGGATCGACCATTCAGTCGATTCAGTTTAAAATCGAATCAAATCAAATAAATAAAAAATAAAAAAATTTGGTATTTATGAAAATCGAATTGAATCGATTTTAATTAAAAATCAAATTTAATCGAACTGATATGATTCAGTTTAATTGATTTAAATTTGTAATAAATTTTTTATTTTTTACACCCTATTTTTAATATTTTAAAATTTAATTAAAATATTTTGACATTAATAATATAATCTCTATATTATTAAAAATAATATACTATTATTACTAATCGATTCGATTTTATTTTTTTTATTTTTTTATTAAAATTAAATTGAATTCAAAAGATCAAAATTTTAAAATTAAAAATTAAATCGAATTAAATCAATTGAACTGAAATAAATAAAAAATTAAATTAAATCTCTAAATTAAATTTGATTCAATCAATTTTTTTAATATAAAATAAATAATAGTCCGCTCTGAATTTTACAAATTCAAAATGGTGTAAAGGAATATATATATATATATATATATATATACCAACAAAATGTATAAACCGTTTACCAAATGTATGGACCGTTTACCAAATGTATGGACCGTTTATGTAATACCCGGCTAGACTCCGGTATCGGAATTCCTACCGTCCGGTGGAATCTCGGATGTCGGAGACCTCTAGAAGGGTAGAATCATGTTTTATAAAAATGTTTTCATGTTTAATGTTTTAAAGTATGTTTTTAAATGCGTTTTTGCATGAAAAGTCTTTGGAGGAAAACCCAGGTTCGGCCGCCGAAAGTCAAGTTCGGCCGCCGAACATGCATGCGTTTTGGAGGCACGTTAGGCCCCCGAAAGCATGAGCGAGGGAAGTTCAGGTTCGGCCGCCGAAAGTCAAGTTCGGCCGCCGAACATGGCATGCATGCGGAGGCACATTCGGCCCCCGAACGTGGCCTGGCCAGCCACCTATAAAAGGGTCCCTTAGGTCCGCACGGGCGAGCTTTTTCTCCCCCGTTGTTGGCCAAGGTGAGTCTCCGCCACCTCTCCCTCGATCTTGAGTGTTTTCCTTAGATCTTCCATGGTTTTCACGGGTTTTAACTTCTGTTTTGAAGATCTGTGAGTAAAGAGCAAGTTTTGGGTACTTGGAGGTTCAAAGAGCTCAATCTCTCCATCTCCAAACTAGGATCGCCTTTCCTCTCGTTTCTTCAAGAGGTAAGCTCGGATCCACCCTTATTATGTGTTTTAAACAAGCATTAAGTTATTTTATGGGTAGAGATGCATGTTAGGTTATATGTGGAGTTATGGGTTAATCTTGATATCTTGGACAATGTATGTTGTTTTTGTGTGTTTGAAGTGTTGTAGTTGGGGTATTTGATGTTTTGAGGCCCCTAGGAACTTGTATGCATGTTTTAACTGAGGTATATGCATGATTGGTGAGTTTGGAGGCGAAAATGCATTTGGGAGCCAAGTTTCTGCCCTTCGGCAGAAACCAGGTTCGGCAGCCGAAGGCACTTTCGGCCGCCGAACATGGCTGGTGAGGCAGGCCTTTCGGCTGCCGAAGTTGCCCCCGAAGGGAGACTTTCGTCTCTGTCTGGGACTTTCGGCCGCCGAAGGTGCCGCCGAACATGCATGAGTTTCGTCTCTGTCTGGGAGTTTCGGCCGCCGAAGGTGCCGCCGAACCTGCCTGACTTTCGGCTCTGGAGGGACTTTCGGCCGCCGAACCTGCCGCCGAAAGTGCCCTGTCCAGCCATTTCTTGCATGTTGTTATGTGATTGATTCATGATGTTTTAGGGGGTTTTTGGGGAGTATATTAGAGCTATGTTTATGTATGTTTGGTCCCTCATTGGAGTCCACCTGTGTAGGTTCGGACCCGAGGAACCGAGGACCCCAGCAGTGAGCCAGCGGCTACCGAGTTTGTCAGAGCTAGCCAGAGGTGAGTGGAATAAACCTTAAGTTGTAAAATAAATGAAATATGAATTTTGAGCATGACCCATGCATCATGAATACCATGAGATATAATAGGTTGCTTGCATTAGTATTCACGAATATGTTGCATTGCATTTATGATGTTAATGTTGATGTGGATTGGTTATTGGATGATCCTTTAGTCCTCATATGATATGATTGATGTTATGGCATGTTATGGTATGGAAGTCCAGGTTGTACCCATTCTACGTCCCTGGCACGATGTAAGAGAAAGTCCAGGTTGTACCCATTCTACGTCCCTGGCACAGTTGGTCCATATGATATGTTATGATAAGAGAAAGACCGGTTGACCCATTCTACGTCCCGGCACAGTTGGACCTATGTAGAGGACTATAGGTGACAATACCATCCGAGATGTGATTTGTTGTGATGTGTTGCATTCCATGAAAGCATGAAATTTTAATATATGGTTTTATACTATTCTGCTCACTGGGCTTTGTAGCTCACCCCTCTCCCCTAACCCCAGATGTGCAGGTACAGGGTAGATCAGAAGGTTAGCCAGAGATATGAAGAGTGTATGTAATAGTTAGTTTGTGGACATGACAAATGTATGATGATGTAATGTAAGAGATTACAGTATGTTATGTAATGAGGTTTATTGAGGTTATAGATGTGCTTGACCCTATGAGTATTGTAATCCCTTTGATACATGATTTATAGAAATGTTTTATAATGTTTATGTTTAAGCCAACTCATCTTATGTTGTATCGCCCGTTGGGGCATTGATGAGATCCCACAGAGGGATCATGATTATGATCATGTCTATGTACATGTATATTCAGGTTGAGTTGGTGTATGAGAAATGAATGAAAGAAAAGTTTTAAAATTTTTATGCATGTTGTGATCATGTATGGGATTATACAGGTTTTCAGGTTATATGTCAGGCTTGCTACGGGTCCCGGCGGCCTTAAGTCGACCCGGATCCTAGCGCCGGTAGCGGTCCGATTTTCGGGTCGTTACAGAATGGTATCAGAGCCCTAGGTTCATATGGTCGGACCTAGAGTGTCGGGCTCATAGATATTATAGAAGGTCAAGCACAATAGGAAAGTCATGTCCACTAGGATAGGATGTTGAGTCCTGTCTTGCATGATGATGTGAAATGCCATGACTTTATGCATGTGCATTAATGATATGATTTACTATGTGATGTATGTGATGAGGGTTCATGTGTGCCCACATGAACCATATGATGTTAATGTTTGTATGATGTGTACTGTTTTTCAGAAAACAGGATGAGAGGAACTCGTCGATCTGCACGGTTGACTGGAGTGCCCCCTGAGGATGAGGGCACGAGCGCCCGTCCTCCTACATTGCCTAGGGCAATGTCTTGTAGAGCCAACAGAGAAAGAGTGTCAAGGGACCCTAGAAGGTCTTTTGATGCTAGCAGAAGGGGGACTGATAGAGGAGGAAGTTCTTCAGATGTGAGGGAGGTTATGGAAGAGGATCAGAGGAGGGATGGGAACCTGGATGTGAGCATGCAGGAAGAAGGGACAGGGGAGTCTCAGGGAGGCGTTCAGGCCTCGGGGTATGGTTTTCCACCCCATTATCCACCCTTCCCACAGGGTTCAGGGTATCCGACGGGAGGTACATCGGATTACTCCAGCTTTCACCCCTACCCTACCTACATGCCTTATCCACCTTTCTATCCACCCTACACACAGTACCCAGCTTATCCACCCTCACCCTTCTATCCAAACCCAGCAAACCCCACCTCGGGGAATGCTGCACCTCCACCTCCACCACCTACAGAACCAGCAGCCCCAGTTACTCAACCTCCTAGACCTAGCTCAGTTGATGGGAGCAAGGTAAAGATGACAGACTACCTCAAGTTAGATGCTCCCAAATACAAGTCAGGGGATGACCCCTTTGAGTATCTGAGAGTGGTGAAGACGATAACTGATGAGCTAGGGGCAAGTGACAGTAGAGCCATTCAGATGGCAGGGTTCACTTTAAAGTGCAAGAAGGCACGGGAATGGTTCAAGTGTTATGTGGACCCGAGACTAGACGGTATGACGTGGGAAGAATTTGCGAATGAGTTCGCTGGATGGGCTTTTCCGGACAGTTCTAGAGAACTGAAAATGATTGAATTTGAGCAACTGAGGCAGTCAGAGCACATGAGTGTAGAGGAGTTCACGGATAAATTCTTGGAGCTATTGCCTTTTTCAGGGCAAGCTCTAGATTCAGATACGAAGAAAGCCAAGAAATATGTTATGAAGCTGCATTCCAGGTACTCCTCATTGGTTCAGTCAGCTGAGAGAGAAAGTTTCCACACTGTGGTGGATATGGCTCGAAGAATGGAGGCAAGTGCTATAGTTGAGGGGTCAGTGAAGCAGTCAGTGACCCAGTCTTCAGGGGTTAAGACCCCAGGCAGAGGAGGACCAGGGTTCTCTTCTCAGAGTTCAGGCAAGAAGAGGTGGGATAACACCACCAGAAAGTCGAAGAAGAATAAGTTTTGGAACAAGTTGAAATCCGGTTTGGGATTCGGCGGTGGCTCGAGCTCAGGCTCAGATGGTACAGAATGTCAGAGATGTGGAAGACCGCACAGGGGAGTGTGTCGAGCTGGGACTAACACATGTTTCAGATGTGGACAGGAGGGACACATGGCTCGGGATTGTCCTAGAGCACCTTTTATGGGCCAGCCCCAGCAGACAGCTTCTGGTAGTGTGGCACAGCCAGCAGTTCCAGCCACAACTCAGGGCAGTGGCAGAGGTAGAGGGAGAGGGGCAGCCTCTTCTTCTGGTTCCCGAGGTGAAGGTCCATCAGCTCCAGCCAGGATCTTCACCATGGCACAGCAGGAGGCTAACACATCCAACACCGTGGTGTCAGGTAATCTCGTCATTGGGTGTTCTGATGTGTATGCATTAATGGACCCGGGTGCATCTCATTCATTTATTGCTCCGAGAGCCGTTGAGAGGTTGGGTCTGATAGTCTCTGGGTTAGAGTGTCCCCTATGGGTCAGTGGACCCAAGTGTGACCCGTCAGTGGCAGTGTCAGTCTGCCAGTACAGTCCAGTTTTTGTTGAGGGAAGATGCCTCTCCGCCGACCTTGTGGTTCTAGATTTGACAGACTTTGACGTCATTCTAGGGATGGATTGGCTATCTACCCATAGTGCTACCTTGGACTGCAGGGACAAGGTAGTCAGGTTCAGAGATCAGAACGGGTCAGAGGTCGTCTTCAGAGGAGACAAGAGGGGCACACCTAGAGGTCTGATATCAGCTCTTCAGGCTCGTAGGTTGCTTAGGAAGGGATGTCAGGGGTACTTAGCTCATGTGAGAGAGCTAGACAGTCAGGTCAGGGAGCCAGCCTCGGTGCCAGTTGTCAGAGAGTTTCAGGATGTCTTTCCTGATGAACTTCCAGGTTTACCACCTGCTAGGGAGATAGAGTTCGAGATAGAGTTGGTACCTGGAGCTAGACCGATCTCTATCCCTCCCTACAGGATGGCCCCAGCAGAGTTAAAGGAGTTAAAAGAGCAATTGCAGGAGCTGGTAGAAAAGGGTTTCATCCGACAGAGTACCTCACCTTGGGGTGCTCCGGTCTTGTTTGTGAGGAAGAAGGATGGATCCCTTAGACTTTGTATCGACTACAGGCAGTTGAACAAAGTCACTACCAAGAATAGGTACCCATTGCCAAGGATCGATGATCTATTCGACCAGCTAGCCGGAGCAGGTTGTTTCTCCAAAATAGATCTAAGATCGGGGTACCATCAGCTAAGGATAAGGGATGAGGATGTGCCGAAGACAGCCTTCAGGACCAGATATGGGCATTTTGAGTTCCTTGTAATGCCGTTCGGGTTAACCAACGCCCCTGCAGCATTCATGGATCTCATGAACAGAGTATTCAGTCAATACCTGGATCACTTTGTTATTGTCTTCATAGATGATATCTTAGTGTATTCCAGGAATGCAGAGGAGCATGCCCATCATCTGCGGTTGGTCTTACAGACTTTGAGGGAACATGGCTTGTATGCTAAGTTCTCTAAATGTGAGTTCTGGCTGAGGAGCATTTCGTTCTTGGGGCATGTAGTGTCAGAGAATGGTATTGAGGTAGATCCCAAGAAGACAGAAACTGTGGCTAACTGGCCTAGACCCACTTCAGTGACAGAGATTAGAAGTTTCTTGGGTTTGGCAGGTTACTACAGGAGATTTGTTCAGGACTTCTCAAAGATAGCAGCTCCTCTAACCAGACTAACCAGGAAGAGTCAGAAGTTTCTGTGGACCGACCAGTGCGAGGAGAGTTTCGAAGAGCTTAAGAAGAAGTTGACTTCAGCACCAGTGTTAGCTCTGCCATCTAGTGGAGAGGACTTTACAGTCTTTTGTGATGCGTCCCGTGTGGGACTGGGTTGTGTACTGATGCAGAATGAGAAGGTGATTGCTTATGCTTCTAGGCAGCTGAAGAAGCATGAGTTGAATTACCCCACACACGACCTTGAGATGGCAGCAGTAATCTTTGCACTCAAGATGTGGAGGCATTACCTCTATGGGGTGAAATGTGAGATCTTTACAGATCATAAGAGCCTGCAGTACATCTTGAGTCAGAGGGATTTGAATTTGAGACAGAGGAGATGGGTGGAGCTGCTGAGTGACTATGATTGCAAGATTCAGTACCATCCGGGTAAGGCGAATGTTGTGGCAGACGCCTTAAGCCGGAAATCACTCGGTAGTTTATCCCACATATCGGCAGAGAGGAGGCCAGTGGTGAAGGAGTTCTACAAGCTCATTGAGGGAGGTCTACAGATGGAGTTGTCTGGTACAGGTGCCTTGGTGGCCCAGATGAGAGTGGCACCCGTGTTTCTAGAGCAGGTGGCTCAGAAACAGCATGAGGACCCGGAGTTAGTGAAGATTGCCAGGACTGTTCAGTCAGGCAATGATAGTGAGTTCAGATTCGACAGTAAGGGGATCCTCCGCTATGGGAGCAGACTATGTGTACCAGATGACATTGGGCTAAAGGGAGACATTATGAGAGAGGCTCATAATGCAAGATACAGCATTCACCCCGGAGCCACCAAGATGTATCAAGATCTAAAGAAAGTTTATTGGTGGCCAGCGATGAAGAAAGAAGTGGCACAGTTTGTGTCCGCCTGCGAAGTATGTCAGAGGGTGAAGCTGGAACATCAGAAGCCGGCTGGAATGCTTAACCCGCTACCTATTCCAGAGTGGAAATGGGAGAATATAGCTATGGACTTCGTAGTGGGGTTACCGGCGACGTCCAACCGATTGGACTCCATATGGGTGATTGTGGACAGACTCACCAAATCTGCTCACTTCATCCCTGTCAGGAGTGGCTACTCTGTGGACAAGTTGGCGCAGGTATATGTGGATGAGATCGTCAGGTTGCATGGGGTTCCTGTTTCGATAGTGTCAGATAGAGGGCCCCAGTTCACCTCCAGGTTTTGGCGGAGTCTGCAGAATGCCATGGGTACTAGGTTGGATTTCAGTACTGCCTTCCACCCCCAGACTGATGGACAGTCAGAAAGGACCATCCAGACCATAGAAGATATGCTCAGAATGTGTGTGCTGGACTTTGGCGGTTCTTGGAGGCAGCATCTACCTTTGGTGGAGTTTGCCTACAATAACAGCCATCATGCTAGCATCGGGATGGCTCCATATGAAGCTTTATACGGGAGGAAGTGCAGATCACCTGTTTGCTGGGAGGAAGTTGGAGAAAAGGCCTTGGCAGGGCCTGAGCTAGTAGAGATCACCAGCAGGGTGGTACCCATAATCAGAGAGAGAATCAAGACTGCTGCAAGCAGACAGAAGAGCTATGCAGACGTCCGCAGGAGACAGTTAGAGTTTCAGGAGGGGGATCTGGTATTGCTTAAGGTGTCTCCAATGAAGGGAGTGGTTCGCTTCGGGAAGAAAGGTAAACTAGCCCCACGATACATCGGACCCTTTGAAATCTTGCAAAGGATTGGGAATGTGTCGTACAAGCTGGATTTACCTGCTTCGATGGAGAGAATCCATCCGGTTTTCCATGTTTCAATGTTGAGGAAGTTTGTGTCAGATCCGAGTAAGGTTCTTAGTGAGCCTGATGTGGAGGTCCAAGAGGATCTCACCTATGTTGAACAGCCAGTACGGATCATAGACACCCAGATCAGAAAGTTAAGAAACAAGGAAATCCCGATGGTGAAAGTCCTATGGAATCACCACAACTTGGAAGAATGCACTTGGGAGACACGGGAGTCTATGCTCCAGCAGTACCCTCATCTCTTCTAAGGTTAGATCCCTATGTGTTTATGTGCTTATATATGTTGTGTTGTTTTGCCATGCTATATGTGCTAGTTGAGGTACATTCGGGGACGAATGTTCTTAAGGGGGGGAGAATGTAATACCCGGCTAGACTCCGGTATCGGAATTCCTACCGTCCGGTGGAATCTCGGATGTCGGAGACCTCTAGAAGGGTAGAATCATGTTTTATAAAAATGTTTTCATGTTTAATGTTTTAAAGTATGTTTTTAAATGCGTTTTTGCATGAAAAGTCTTTGGAGGAAAACCCAGGTTCGGCCGCCGAAAGTCAAGTTCGGCCGCCGAACATGCATGCGTTTTGGAGGCACGTTAGGCCCCCGAAAGCATGAGCGAGGGAAGTTCAGGTTCGGCCGCCGAAAGTCAAGTTCGGCCGCCGAACATGGCATGCATGCGGAGGCACATTCGGCCCCCGAACGTGGCCTGGCCAGCCACCTATAAAAGGGTCCCTTAGGTCCGCACGGGCGAGCTTTTTCTCCCCCGTTGTTGGCCAAGGTGAGTCTCCGCCACCTCTCCCTCGATCTTGAGTGTTTTCCTTAGATCTTCCATGGTTTTCACGGGTTTTAACTTCTGTTTTGAAGATCTGTGAGTAAAGAGCAAGTTTTGGGTACTTGGAGGTTCAAAGAGCTCAATCTCTCCATCTCCAAACTAGGATCGCCTTTCCTCTCGTTTCTTCAAGAGGTAAGCTCGGATCCACCCTTATTATGTGTTTTAAACAAGCATTAAGTTATTTTATGGGTAGAGATGCATGTTAGGTTATATGTGGAGTTATGGGTTAATCTTGATATCTTGGACAATGTATGTTGTTTTTGTGTGTTTGAAGTGTTGTAGTTGGGGTATTTGATGTTTTGAGGCCCCTAGGAACTTGTATGCATGTTTTAACTGAGGTATATGCATGATTGGTGAGTTTGGAGGCGAAAATGCATTTGGGAGCCAAGTTTCTGCCCTTCGGCAGAAACCAGGTTCGGCAGCCGAAGGCACTTTCGGCCGCCGAACATGGCTGGTGAGGCAGGCCTTTCGGCTGCCGAAGTTGCCCCCGAAGGGAGACTTTCGTCTCTGTCTGGGACTTTCGGCCGCCGAAGGTGCCGCCGAACATGCATGAGTTTCGTCTCTGTCTGGGAGTTTCGGCCGCCGAAGGTGCCGCCGAACCTGCCTGACTTTCGGCTCTGGAGGGACTTTCGGCCGCCGAACCTGCCGCCGAAAGTGCCCTGTCCAGCCATTTCTTGCATGTTGTTATGTGATTGATTCATGATGTTTTAGGGGGTTTTTGGGGAGTATATTAGAGCTATGTTTATGTATGTTTGGTCCCTCATTGGAGTCCACCTGTGTAGGTTCGGACCCGAGGAACCGAGGACCCCAGCAGTGAGCCAGCGGCTACCGAGTTTGTCAGAGCTAGCCAGAGGTGAGTGGAATAAACCTTAAGTTGTAAAATAAATGAAATATGAATTTTGAGCATGACCCATGCATCATGAATACCATGAGATATAATAGGTTGCTTGCATTAGTATTCACGAATATGTTGCATTGCATTTATGATGTTAATGTTGATGTGGATTGGTTATTGGATGATCCTTTAGTCCTCATATGATATGATTGATGTTATGGCATGTTATGGTATGGAAGTCCAGGTTGTACCCATTCTACGTCCCTGGCACGATGTAAGAGAAAGTCCAGGTTGTACCCATTCTACGTCCCTGGCACAGTTGGTCCATATGATATGTTATGATAAGAGAAAGACCGGTTGACCCATTCTACGTCCCGGCACAGTTGGACCTATGTAGAGGACTATAGGTGACAATACCATCCGAGATGTGATTTGTTGTGATGTGTTGCATTCCATGAAAGCATGAAATTTTAATATATGGTTTTATACTATTCTGCTCACTGGGCTTTGTAGCTCACCCCTCTCCCCTAACCCCAGATGTGCAGGTACAGGGTAGATCAGAAGGTTAGCCAGAGATATGAAGAGTGTATGTAATAGTTAGTTTGTGGACATGACAAATGTATGATGATGTAATGTAAGAGATTACAGTATGTTATGTAATGAGGTTTATTGAGGTTATAGATGTGCTTGACCCTATGAGTATTGTAATCCCTTTGATACATGATTTATAGAAATGTTTTATAATGTTTATGTTTAAGCCAACTCATCTTATGTTGTATCGCCCGTTGGGGCATTGATGAGATCCCACAGAGGGATCATGATTATGATCATGTCTATGTACATGTATATTCAGGTTGAGTTGGTGTATGAGAAATGAATGAAAGAAAAGTTTTAAAATTTTTATGCATGTTGTGATCATGTATGGGATTATACAGGTTTTCAGGTTATATGTCAGGCTTGCTACGGGTCCCGGCGGCCTTAAGTCGACCCGGATCCTAGCGCCGGTAGCGGTCCGATTTTCGGGTCGTTACAGTTTACCAAATGATGATTATTATTTTAAGCTTTCGACAGTACGTGGCGTTGTAACCCAGGTTTCTTCTACGGCACAACAATTGTCGGATTGAAGAGGTCTGGTTTTCCAGCCTTTATACCACGAAAGTAACTAAATTTATCAAACAAATTTCTGATGTGGAAGATCAGCCTGAGCCGCAACCACAGAGCATACCTAAATAACAAATTTTAAAAAATTTTAAAGGCTTGGGCTCCTGCAACCTTAACCTGGGATCCCCAGAGTTAAGTCAGATTGTGGGGGGAGAAAAGAAAGGTGCCGTTAACACGGGCTTATACAAGTAGCAGAAATAATTAATACAGAAATAAAACTTACTATATTTAAATAACACTTCAAACTTTACAAAACTTCTGAGAATGTTTTTAGAGGAAGTTTACAGAGAAGAAGTGAAGAGAGAATATAGAGAGAATGGGGTTACAAGTGTGTGCCTTCACAAGGGGAGAGGCTCCCTTATATAGAAAATTCTGAGCTTTTACTGTTGATTCACGAGAACCTTACTGTTGGTTCACGCGGATTTTACTGTTCATGAATAGTGCCTTGTCTGCCACTTTGTCTAATACTTTTTACTGTTGATAAATAGTCTGTCTGCCACTTCTTTGTCTTTTACTCTTTTCCACCGAAATTCTGATGCCATTCTTTACTCTGAGTCTGACGAGGACGATGAGGTGTCCTTCTTTTTCTTACTCTTCCGTTTTAATTTTTCTTCCTTTTCCTTTTTTACTTTTGCTGTCTTTTTACCTTTTCCTTTGCCTGTTTTACTTCGGATTTTTACTGGCGGTAGAACTCCATAGCAATCGTCTTCATTACTGTCATAGTGTGAAGATGTCGAGTTTTTACCGGAGGATGACGCTGTCGACTCCGCCTCTGAGCTTGACTGCTTTTTAGTCTTTCTTCTGCCAACTTTCTTTTTTATTTTTGATTTACTGGAGGATTTTACTGATGATTTCCTGCTGGAAGATTGTTTGTCTTCCAGTTTTACTGATGCTCCCGAACTAAGCTGATTGAACATTTTCTGACAAATCAACTTATATTCTTCAGGTGTTTTAGCTGCGGCTAACATGGTCTGGCATTGAGCCTTTTGGGCTCCAAATGTGGGCTCTCCTTGCATTGTCAATTTATCAGCATATGAGGTTTCAGGAAATTGGGCCTTTTTAATGATCCATTGTTTTACTGTTTCTTCCGTGGTCGGGTTTCTGAAAGATCCCCACCATTTTATCTTGTGCTTCTTTACTATAACAGGGATATTTAATTCTGTCACATACTGAAGATCAAAATACCATTGATATACCCAAAGTAAAAAGAAGTTTATACAAAAATACATCAAATGTGGTATATACTTTTCATTCTGGGGTGGTCTATAATTAGTTTTGAAATATTGATATATATGAAGTAATTCCTGGGATAAAATATCTTCAGTAATACCTCTAGATTGCCACCATATAAAAAACCAATTTGGAAACTTGGTGACAGTTTTAATGGTTTGTTGATCAAAATAAATTAACCATAAATGGGTTGTTGTGGGATTTTGAATACTAAACACCCAATGAGGAGATTGCCTGACACCACTGTGTTCGATGTATCTGCCTCCTGTTGCGTCATGGTGAAAATCCGTGCTGGGGCTGACGGACCTGCACCTCGGGAACCCATCCCTGATGAAGAGGCTGACCCTCTTCCTCTACCTCTGCCACTGCTCTGTGGTACGGCTGAAGCTGCTGGCTGTGCTACACTGCCTGAGGTCATCTGCTGGGATGGTGCCATAAAGGTCGCCTGGGGACACGCTCGTGCAATATGTCCCTCTTGCCCACATCTATAGCAGGCTGTAGATCCCATTAGACAAACTCCTCTGTGTGGTTTCCCACATTTCTGACATACTGAACTGCCTGTGCCAGAGCTGGAGCCGCTTCCCATTCCCAGTCCTGACTTAATCCTACTCCAGAACTTGCCTCTCTTGGCCTTAAACTTCTCTCCTTTTCTGCTGCCAGAAACTGCTGCACTGGGGGTCTTAGAACCCGAAGACTGTGCCACCTGCTGCTTTTCTGTTCCCTGTATGATGGCACTCGCCTCCATTTTTCTAGCTGCATCCACAATGGAGTGGAAACTCTCTTTCTCTGCTGGAAGAATCAAGGAGAAATACCTGGGGTGAAGCCTTGTGGCATATCTCCTTGCCTTCTTCTGATCCGTATCATACGCCTGACCGACGTATGGTAACAATTCCAGGAACTTATCTGTATACTCATCGACGCTCATCTTCTCTGTCTGTCTCAGCTGTTCGAACTCAACAACCTTCATCTCTCTGGAACTGTCAGGAAAGGCCCACCCTGCGAACTCATTGGCGAACTCTTCCCAAGTCATGCTGTCTATTCTAGGGTCCACATAGTTCTTGAACCATTCTCTGGCTTTCTTGCACTTTAATGTGAACCCTGCCATTTCAATGGCCCTGCTCTCATCAGCTCCTAACTCACTGGTTATCATTCTGACTGCACTCAGGTACTTAAAGGGATCATCTCCTGTATTGAATTTAGGAGCATCCAACTTTAAGTACTCAGTCATCTTCACCTTATGTCCCCCTGATGAATTAGGCTGCTGTGCTTCAACAACAGGGGCTACAGGTTCTGGTGGTGGTGGAGGTACTGTTTCTCTGGGTTCAGGTTGAGCTGAACTTGTATGAGAAGGTGGGGTTGGATACATGTGATATGGTGGATAAAAAGAAGGATAAGGCATATAGGGCATATAAGGTGGATATGGGGCAAAACTGAAGAAATCCGACGTACCTCCCATCGGATACCCCGAGCCCTGTGGAAAGGGTGGATAGCTAAACCCCGAGGCCTGTGCGCCTCCTTGGGACTCTCCCATACCTTCTTCAGACCTTCCTATACCTATACTTTCGTCTCTGCTCTGACCAACCTCCATAGCCTCTCTCTCTTCCTCTGATCTTCCCCCTCTATCTACTCCTCTTCTGCTCTCGTCAGAAGACCTTCTAGGGTCTCGTGACGTTCCTTCCCTGCTTGACCTGTGAGATCTTTCCCTTGGCAATGCAGGAGGACGAGCAGCTGTACCCTCACTTCCTGGTGGGACTCCAGTCAATCTCGCGGATCGACGAGTTCCTCGCATCTTTACGCTCTGGAACACAACACACATAACATAGCACATTAGCAACATCTACAGCACATGCATACATCATGGCATTTCACACATCAGATAGACAGGACTGACATCCTATCCTAATGGACATGCTTTCCTATGATGCTTGACCATCTATGACCTCTATAAGCCCGACTCTCTCTCTATATAGGTCCGACCATATGAACCTAGGGCTCTGATACCAATCTGTAACAGTCCGGAAACCGAACTGCTACCGGCACTAAGATCCGGATCGGCTTAAGGCCGCCGGGACCCGTAGTAAGCCTGCTGTGAACTCTGTGTACCTGTGACATCCCATACATGATCATACATTTTCTGTAAAAATTTAAAACTTTCCTCTGTTCCAAGGCTTAACCTGTGCATACATCATCTCTATACTGTGAACCCCTACTAGAGCTCTCATCTTTGCTCTAGGTGGGCTAAACTCATATTTTGTTAAGCCTGGTTTTGCATACATATAACAGAACAGAAAACATTGCCATAAAACGATCATGTATACAAGGATTACCACTCTTAGGAACAAGCACCATGCTATACACTGTACATGAAACCCTATCTCGTGAATAAATACATGTCCACTAAACTATTACATAGCTCTTCTCTTTCTCTGTACCCTGCTAACACTTCTGGACTCTGAACCTGCAAAACTGGGGGTGAAGGGAGAGGGTGAGCTATACTAGCCCAGTGAGTAGTACAGATCAAACATGTTATAAAATATGATCTCATGGAATGCATCACAACACAAGTAAATCACATAATCTCAGACGGACTAATTCAAAATTCCCCCACATTGCCCGGCCCGCGAAGGAGCTCCTCAGGTCTTCATTCAGCACCCTATGGTACCGTGTGCCCGGCCCTTTCAGGGCTCCTCAGGTCTTCATTTAGGGGGCTAATGAATCCAAGCTACGCCCGATCTGTACATGCACTGATTAATGCAACATCTTCGTGCTCACTAATGCAATACTATAAACATGGCATAAATGATGCATGAAACATGCTAAAAATGTTTGAGTGCTTCTATGAAAAGCTTTAGTTCAGTTCCACTCACCTCTAGCTGACTTTGTACTGACTCTGCAGGTTCTGAAACAGTGCTCACTGCTGAACTCCTTGGTTCCTCTGGTCCGTTCCTACACAGGTGGACTGAAATGAGGGACCAAACTAACTTAAGAACATCTCTAAGAAACTCCCCAAAAACCCTCTAAAACATCATAGAACAATCACATAAAACATACAAAAGAAAGCTGGACAGGGCACTTTCGGCGGCAGGTTCGGTGGCCGAAACTCCCCTCCAGAGACGAAACTCATGCATGTTCGGCGGCACCTTCGGCAGCCGAAAGTCTCGTCCAGAGACGAAACTCAACCTTCTGCGGCACATTCGGCGGTCGAACCTTGCCTTCAGAGACGAAAGTCCAAATGTTCGGGGGCAAGCTTTAGCAGCCGAAACTGCCTCCACAAGGGGTTCGGCGGCCGAACCTTCCTTCGGCGGACGAACCTGGTTTTGCCCGTTGGGCAGAACCCTGCTCTGCTTCATGCAAACTTTACCCAAAACCTATCCATCATGCATAGCAACTACTCCCAACTAGCATATACCATATAACATGCATAAAGAGGTCTAAACCTCTCCTCACACCTCCAAACAAATATAGCAAACAACACTTAACATGCTGAACACCAAAAATCACCATAAACCTCATCTAAACCTACTCATGCATACTACCCATGAAACAACCATAAAACCTTCAAAAATCAAGAAAGGAAGTTCAGGATCTTCACTTACCTCTTCCAAACAAGAGATTGAACGATCCCTACGTGGAGATATGAAGAAATCCTCTCTCAAACTCTCCAAGTTTCCAAACTTGCTCTTTTGCTCAAAAACTTCAAAACCACATGAAAATCCATTAAAACCATGAAAGATTTGAGAAAACACATAAATCACTCAAGGAAGATCAAGTCTCACCTCAGCTCGTGCAAATGGAAAGACTATCTTATCCATTTGACCGACCTAGGGCCTTTTATAGTTGGGTGGCCAGACCAACTACGGCGGCCGAATGAGAACCCGAATGCCATGCACGTTCGGCGGCCGAAAGTCACCTTTGGCGGCCGAACCTTGGCTTTTCTGCCTTGGTGCTTTTCTTGCAAAACCTCATATCTTTAAACACTTTAAACCACTTTAAAACATTAAAATGCAGATAAAACATAGAACACATAGCCCTTACCCTTCTAGAGACTTCCGACATCAGAAATTCCACCGGACTACAGGAATTCTGACGCCGGACGCTAGCCGGGTATTACAGAACCTGCCTGTGGTAGCATGTATCAGCTGCCAAACCCTGCCCCCGAAAGAGGACTTTCGGCTCTGAAAGAGAGTTTCGGCCGCCGAAGGTGCCGCCGAACATGCATGAGTTTCGTCTCTGGAGGGAACCTTCGGCCGCCGAAAGTGCCGCCGAAGGTGCATGACTTTCGGCTCTGGAGGGACTTTCGGCCGCCTCTTGGCTATCCATAGAATCCTTCAAATGCATGTGCTTGTTGAACTTGACCTATAACAAGACTTTTCGTAGCAGAGGTTAGTTCAAAAATTTGAGAAGTGAGAACAGATGTACTTACCTCATTGACTCCTTTTTGCAGTTGCTTTTCATCTCCATATTGTGTAGATGCTACTGCAAGTCTTGAAATCAACTCTCTAATTGCTTGAGGTGTGCTATCTTCAATTGAACCTCTACATGCTACATCAATGAGTTTCCTTTTGGATGGTAGTAAACCTTCATAGAAGGATTCTATGAGTGATTTTTCTGAAATGTCATGTTGAGGACAACTTGTGCACAATCTATTAAATCTTTCCCAATAATCATACAAATCTTCAGTTTCTTTTTGCTTAATGCCATAAATCTCTCTTCTTATGCCTATGGTTTTAGAAATTGGGAAATATTTGTTCAGAAAAGCTCTAACCATATCATCCCAAGAAGTGATTGATCTAGGTGGTAAGCAAAATAATCAATCTTTGGCATAATCATCAAGTGTGAATGGAAATGCTCTAAGTTTTACATGCTCTTCAGATACACCTTGCGGCCTCATGGATGAACATAAAATGTGAAATTCTTTCAAGTGCTTATATGGATTTTCATTCTCCAAACCTCTAAATTTAGGTAGTAGATGTATCAAACTTGTTTTGAGCTCAAAAGGGGCTGTCAAAGGTGGGTAAGTGATGCACCATAGCGCTTGATCATCCACAGGGGCTGCCAACTCTCTCAGTGTTCTTTCTCTTGGTATTGGTGCCCTCATGGCTGGATTTTCTGGTTCAATATCAGCATGTACAGCAGGTCCAGCTGGTCTTTGAATAGGGGCAGCAGGTTGCACATGAAATTCAGCCATCTCAGCGGCTGTTTGGGCAAACGAAGCCCTCCTGTTGGATGCTACAGACTGTTTCCTTTAATTCTGGCTCTTTCTGGCTCTCTTTCCTGCAAAGATCATCATTTAGCATATCATCTTGATTTACATAAAATTTTTCTTGGCTCATACAATCAATGATATCTAAACTTTCAGCAAGTTCTGTTTGATCAGTTTGTTTAGGCAAACAATTTTCTGGTTGTTTTTCTTCAGCACTTTGTTCTTGCACTTGTGAACTTTCATCATCTGTCTCATCATCTTGAAACTCTTCCTCTCTTCTTAACATGTTTGCATTCATTGAGGTGCCTTGGGATTCAGATCTGCTCATAGACGCAGTTAGTTGTCCTATGTCCTGTCACATGCTTTGCATGGAACTTACCATTGTTTTCATCATCTTCTCAAGGTGCTGGATGGAACTTGGAGGTGCTGGTTGGACTTTGTGCTATTTCTTCATTTGCTGGTTCTGTTTCAGCAGTGTATGTTGCTGGTTCTGTTTGGACAGCAACCTCATGTTCTGTTATGGTAGATTCAGTATGTGCTGTCCCTTGGACAACAGCTTCAGCATGTTACTATTCTTGGACAGCAGCAGGTGGTGCAGAAGGTGGATAGCAATTGCTGTGTTTGTTTTCAGCAGCTTGAGCAGCAACAATTTCTGGACATTTGATAGCAGGTGCTACAAAATTTTCTTCAGCAAAAGTGTGTTGTGAAGTAGTGTTTATGGCTGCCTTTTGGACAGCAGCTGGTTCTGTTTCTCGGAATAGCAGTCTTGACAGTAGGTGCAGAAGGTAATTGTTCAATAGCATTGTTGAGGGTGGCAGATCTGGCCATGAAAGAAAAATAAATTAGTGAAATCAACTCCCCAGCAACGGCGCCAATTTTTGACTCGCGGTTGTCGAAGCCGGTCAAAAATAACCTTTCTGGTTATCAACAATTTACAACTGCAGATAGTGGTGAAAGGATCGAATCCACAGGGAATTGAGAACTTACCTATTTTCCTTATCAAGACCAATAAAATAAACTGAAACAAAAATAAACTGAAAAAGAAGAAAACTGAAAACGAGATAAACTGAAATGAGATAAAACTGAAAGTAAAATGGGGGGTTTTGAGATTGATTCAATTAAACAACTACTGAAAGCAATAAAATAAGAGAATAATAAAATAAAAGAGAAATAAATAATAAGAAAGCTCTAGTTGAAGAATTGGATCCACTTTGGTTGTTTGGATTGATCATTGAAACTTATGTTCTCTTGATTGATTCAATAGATTAGTTATGGAGATGGAAAACGCTTCTCACCACCATGTCTCTCCTTATTATTAAGTCAATTAGGGAACGTCCTCTAATTAATTACTAATTAACAAATCGCCAAGGAATGTCCTTGGGCCTTAGGCATCAAAACAATTGTCAATTGCATGAAGAAATAGAGAGATCCAATCCTAGCTACTCAAACGCATGAGATGTTGCTAGATCACACAATTCCTTAGTTATTACATAAGTGTTCTTATGTTTGAATAATTCCAGCAATTACGGACGAAAAATTATCCAAACTAATAATCAATTATCTTGCAATCTAGAATCAAGTGGCCAATTTGATCAAAACAACAAAGTAATCATAGATTCAAGCACCAAATTGTATGAATATTAAACAAACCAAAGACAAATAGTTTATGTTCAGATCTCACAATCCATAAAACAACCTTAGTTTCAACCAATCTTCAACTAGAATGAAGGGTTTCAGCCACTCATGGCTGAAACAAAAACCAAAAAAATAAAAGAAAGGAAGAAGAAGAGATAGTGTCACTTGCAATCCCGTATGTGCCTCCAAAGGGGGCTTGAAAAAGCATGGGGAGGCTCCTTATGTGTCTTTTTATACTTGAAAAGTATTGCCCTAGATGATACTTGCTTCTTAATTAGTGAAGAGGCTGCCCAAGGTGTCAAGAGGCTGCCCAAAAGACTTCAAGAGGCTGCCCAAAATACCCTTGGTCCAAGATGTGCCATCCATGCACATGTGAGAAGGGAAAAACGTGGGACATGTTGTAATACCCGGCTAGACTCCGGTATCGGAATTCCTGCCGTCCGGTGGAATCTCGGATGTCGAAAGCCTCTAGTAGGGTAGAAACATGTTTTCATAAAATGTTTTAAGGTATTTCATGGTTTAAGTATGAAAATTAAATGAGTTTTTGCATGAAAAGTCTTTGGAGGAAAACCCAGGTTCGGCCGCCGAACATGCATGCGTTTTGGAGGCACGTTAGGCCCCCGAAAGCATGAGTGAGGGAAGTTCAGGTTCGGCCGCCGAAAGTCAAGTTCGGCAGCCGAACATGGCATGCATGCGGAGGCACTTTCGGCCCCCGAACGTGGCCTGGCCAGCCACCTATAAAAGGGTCCCTTAGGTCCGCACGGGCGAGCTTTTTCTTCCCCGTTGTCGGCCAAGGTGAGTCTCCGCCACCCCTCCCTCTATCTTGAGTGTTTTCCTTAGATCTCCCATGGTTTTCACGGGTTTTAACTCCTGTTTTGAAGATCTGTGAGTAAAAAGCAAGTTTTGGGTACTTGGAGGTTCAAAGAGCTCAATCTCTCCATCTCCAAGCTAGGATCGCCTTTCCTCTCGTTTTCTTCAAGAGGTAAGCTCGGATCCACCCTTGTTATGTGTTTTAAACAAGCTTTTAGTTGTTTTATGGGTAGAGAGGCATGTTTAGACTTGTTGATGAGTTTATGGGTTTTGTTGTTTGATGAACAATGTATGTTGATTTTTGTGTGTCTGAAGTGTTGTAGTTGAGGTATTTGATAGTTTGAGACCCCTAGGTGTGATGTATGATATGTATACATGTTTTAGAACAAGTTTATGCATGATTTGAGAGTTGGGAGGCAAATGTGCATAAAGGAGCCGAGTTTCTGCCCTTTGGCAGAAACCAGGTTCGGCAGCCGAAGGCACTTTCGGCCGCCGAACATGGCTGGGGAGGCAGGCCTTTCGGCTGCCGAAGTTGCCCCCGAAAGGAGACTTTCGTCTCTGTCTGGCACTTTCGGCCGCCGAAGGTGCCGCCGAACATGCATGAGTTTCGCCTCTGTCTGGGAGTTTCGGCCGCCGAAGGTGCCGCCGAACCTGCCTGACTTTCGGCTCTGGAGGGACTTTCGGCCGCCGAACCTGCCGCCGAAAGTGCCCTGTCCAGCCATTTCTTGCATGTTTCTATGTAGTTATTTTATGATGTTTTAGGGGGTTTTTGGGGAGTATATTAGAGTTATGTTTACGTATGTTTGGGTCCCTCATTGGAGTCCACCCATGTAGGTTCGGACCCGAGGAACCGAGGACCCCAGCAGTGAGCCAGCTGCTACAGAGTTTGTCAGAGCTAACCAGAGGTGAGTGGAATAAACCTTAAGTTTTAAAATGAATGAAATATGAATTTTGAGCATGATCCATGCATCATGAATGCCATGAGATATAGTAGGTTGTTTGCATTAGTATTCACGAATATGTTGCATTGCATTTATGATGTTGATGTGGATTGGTTATTGGATGACCCTTTAGTCCTCATATGATATGATGATGCTACGGCATGAGATATGGTATGGAAGTCCAGGTTGTACCCATTCTACATCCCTGGCACGATGTAAGAGAAAGTCCAGGTTGTACCCATTCTACGTCCCTGGCACATTGGTATGTTATGATATGTTATGATAAGGGAAAGACTGGTTGTACCCATTCTACGTCCCGGCACAGTTGGACTATGTAGAGGACTATTGGTGACAATACCATCCGAGATGTGATTTGTTGTGATGTGTTGCATTACATAATGGCATGAGATTTTTAAATATATGTTTTCACTATTCTGCTCACTGGGCTTTGTAGCTCACCCCTCTCCCCTAACCCCAGATGTGCAGGTACAGGGTAGACCAGGAGGTTAGCCAGAGTTTTGAAGTATGTGTATGTAATAGTTAGATGGTGGACATTGTAACAGCCCGGAAACCGGTACCCCTCTAGTAACGGCCCGACCTGCTCGGCGCTAGGATTCAGATCGGCTTAAGGCCGCCGGAACCCGTAGCAAGCCTGCTAAACATCCTGAAACTCTAGGTATAATCCCATACATGATCAAACTTGCCTGAAAACTTAAACTTTGATCTCATAAAACCTTTAAAACTTATTTTTCTTACATCAGCTTGACCTATGCATGGAAACATAGAACCTCCTACTAGATGGGTCATCAAGCTTGCTTCAAAACATATCCGCTTTGGGTCAAGGGATTGGAACCCTTTCTTCCCTCACGGCCATTCAAAACTCATAACATTTAAAACATTTTCTTAAGATCATGCATAACAAAAAAGGGATTAACCAACACTCTAGGCAAAGCACAATTCTACACATCTCATGCTACAACACATGACAAATCTATACTTTTCTTAACTTGGCTCTATCTCTTTATAACATTACTCTTTCCATTCTTTCATATTCTTTATATACATAAGGACCATACATCAAGTCCATCTATCATGTCCATATATCATCATGTCCACAACTAAACTATACAAGCATACAAGCATTCATAGCATTACATAACATATCATCTCTTTAGCAACTTTCTTACATAACTAACACTATCTCCATGAACATATACATACAAGCATCTCTTATATATATAAACAAAACACAGCTAAGCTATGCTATTACAACCAAACATGGCAACCCATGCTTGAACCTCTTCTATCCCATAGCTTACTCTGACTGAACTCTGGCTTGACATACTCTGGCCCTGCAAAACTGGGTTAAGGGAATGGGGTGAGCTACAAGAGCCCAGTGAGTAGAAACAGAGAAAAACATTTGATTTAGTTCCTCCATTTTTAGGTATATTATTATGCCTTTTATTGTTCCACCCTTTTTATGTATTTTATTATAAAGACATTTAAATCAATTCAATTATTCTTCTTATTCATGCCTTCATGAAATGCGTCATATCACAATTATATCACAACAAACATCTCACCCCCGCTTGAGTTCATGCTAGCAAATCTCTTCCTCTTGCGGGTGATTTTAGAGGGTTCACGTAACGTCCTTCCCCTCAGGGTTAGACATGACCCCAACGTTCCCTCTGTCAAAACTTGGCCCCGAAGGAGCTCTCATGGGGCTTTCCTACATGTACTCGCCCGATTGACAAAGACTCATTGACAGACTTGCGGGCTATTGAGGTCGCCTTGGTCCACCCATCACATCATATACATAGCACATTATGCAATGCGTCACCTTCGTGAAACTAGTGCAATCATCCTATAACATATAAACATGGTGCATGAGCATGGTGAACTAGTGCAAACATCCTATTACATAACATGATGTATGAGTATGCTTTAGGCATTAGATTTTCTTAAAAGAAAAGATTAAGTTAGTTCTACTCACCTGAAGCCTCTGCTCAACAAACTCAGGGTCAACTAGCACTGAAGCTAGACACCTCTCCTCAGGTCCAATCCTACACAGATGGACACACATGAGGTACCAAACACACTCTAACAACTCATAAGAAACTCCCCAAAAACCCCTCTAAACATCACTGAAACATGCATAGAAAACAGCCATGAAAAGGCTGGACAGGCACTTTCGGCGGCACCTTCGGCGGCCGAAAGTCTCCTCCAGAGACGAAACTCGGGTAGGTTCGGCGGCACCTTCGGCGGCCGAACCCTCACTCCAGAGACGAAAGTCAGGCACTTTCGGCGGCCGAACATTTCCTTCGGCGGCCGAAAGTCTGCTTTCAAGCCACAACTCCACTTTCGGGGGCAAGGTTAGGCGGCCAAACCTATGCATCCTCAGGCACGTTCGGCGGCCGAAACCACCTTCGGCGGCCGAACCTGAGTTCATCAGAACTCAGCCTTCGTGCATACCAGCCTCCTAAACCTTACAAAACAACCCCAAACCTCACATACTCTCTCCCAAGCATGCATACACACTCCCACAAGCAAAGAGAGCAAAGAAACTAACTTAAACTCCTCAACACATCATCACATAACATACATTGGGCATAAAACCCACATAAACCCCATGCATATCTACCCATTCTAACATAAAACCTTCATAAAACTTACTTAAAACTTTATTAAAACTCAAGGAAAACAAGGATCTACACTTACCTCTTCAAGATTGAGGATCGGTGCGACCCAAAGCTTGAGGTGTGGAGAATCCAAGCTCCAAAAGCTCCAAGCTCCCAAAACTTCTATTTCAGCTTCAAAACTTCAAACCAAGGGTAGATCTTATGAAAACTTGAAGGATTTTGAAGAGAAGACACACAAGCAACCAAGGGAGGGCAGAAACTCACCTGAGCTCGAGAATGGGGAGAAAACTCGCCCATTTCCGATCTGAGGGCCTTTATAGGTGGCCTGGTCATCAACCTTCGGCAGCCTAACGTGCCCCCTAAACTCATGCATGTTCGGCGGCCGAACCTCACTTTCGGCGGCCGAACCTTGGCTTGCTCCCACAAGACTTTCGGAGGCCAAAGGCGCTCCCGAAGCCTTCACATGTTCGGCGGCCGAACTTCACTTTCGGCGGCCGAACCTGGCAAACGCCTCCTTGGTCTTTCTCTTCAAAAACTCAACTCTTTTCTATTTAAAACCATAAAACACTTAAAAACATTTTAGAAAACCTTTTAGAAAACCTTTACTATACCCCTCAGAAGGATCCGACACCCGAGATTCCACCGGACGGTAGGAATTCCGATGTCTGAACGAGCGGGGTCTTACAGACATGACAATTGTAATATGATGTAATGTAAGAGATTACAGTATGTTATGAAATGAGGTATTTTGAGGTTATAGATGTGCTTGACCCTATGAGTATTGTAATCCCTTGTTCATGCATGATCTTAGATATTTGATGATACAGATGTTAGCCAACTCATCTCATGATGTATTGCCCATTGGGGCATTGTTGAGATCCCACAGAGGGATTATGTTTATGATTATGACTATGCACAGTATATGTTCAGGTTGAGTTGGATGAATGAAAGGAAAAGTTTAAATTTTTATGTATGTTTGTTGATCATGTATGGGATTAAACAGGTTTACAGGTTATATGTCAGGCTTGCTACGGGTCCCGGCGGCCTTAAGTCGACCCGGATCCTAGCGCCGGTAGCGGTCCGATTTTCGGGTCGTTACAGAATGGTATCAGAGCCCTAGGTTCATATGGTCGGACCTAGAGTGTCGGACTCATAGATGTTATAGAAGGTCAAGCACAATAGGAAGATCATGTCCACTAGGATAGGATGTGGAGTCCTGTCTTGCATGATGATGTGAAATGCCATGACTTTGTGCATGTGCATTAATGATATGCTGTGCTATGTGATGAGGGTTCATGTGTGCCCACATGAACCATATGATGCTAATGTTTGTATGATGTGTACTGTCTTTCAGAAAATAGGATGAGAGGAACTCGTCGATCTGCACGATTGACTGGAGTACCACCTGAGGATGAGGGCACGAGCGCCCGTCCTCCCACATTGCCTAGGGCAATGTCTTGTAGAGCCAACAGAGAAAGAGTGTCAAGGGACCCTAGAAGGTCTTTTGATGCTAGCAGAAGGGGGACTGATAGAGGAGGAAGTTCTTCAGATGTGAGGGAGGTTATGGAAGAGGAACAGAGGAGGGATGGGAACCTGGATGTGAGCATGGAGGAAGAAGGGACAGGGGAGTCTCAGGGAGGCGTTCAGGCCTCGGGGTATGGTTTTCCACCCCATTATCCACCCTTCCCACAGGGTTCAGGGTATCCGATGGGAGGTACATCGGATTACTCCAGCTTTAACCCCTACCCTACCTACATGCCCTATCCACCTTTCTATCCGCCTTACACACAACACCCAGCTTATCCACCCTCACCTTTCTATCCAAACCCGGCAAACCCCACCTCGGGGAATGCTGCACCTCCACCTCCACCACCTACAGAACCAGCAGCCCCAGTTACTCAACCTCCTAGACCTAGCTCAGCTGATGGGAGCAAGGTAAAGATGACAGATTACCTCAAGCTAGATGCTCCCAAATACAAGTCAGGGGATGACCCCTTTGAGTATCTGAGAGTGGTGAAGACAATAACTGATGAGCTAGGGGCAAGTGACAGCAGGGCCATTCAGATGGCAGGGTTCACTTTAAAGTGCAAGAAGGCACGGGAATGGTTCAAGTGTTATGTGGACCCGAGACTAGATGGTATGACATGGGAAGAATTTGCGAATGAGTTCGCTGGATGGGCTTTTCCAGACAGTTCTAGAGAACTGAAGATGATTGAGTTTGAGCAACTGAGGCAGTCAGAGCACATGGGTGTAGAGGAGTTCACGGATAAATTCTTAGAGCTATTGCCTTTTTCAGGGCAAGCTCTAGATACAGATACGAAGAAAGCCAA
The DNA here is from genome assembly GCF_001659605.2 of Manihot esculenta. Taxonomy (NCBI): domain Eukaryota; kingdom Viridiplantae; phylum Streptophyta; class Magnoliopsida; order Malpighiales; family Euphorbiaceae; genus Manihot; species Manihot esculenta. The sequence goes on from NC_035171.2 coordinate 9,682,582, forward strand.
GAGGTATGTTATGAAGCTGCATTCCAGGTACTCCTCGTTGATTCAATCAGCTGAGAGAGAAAGTTTCCACACTGTGGTGGATATGGCTCGAAGAATGGAAGCAAGTGCTATAGTTGAGGGGTCAGTGAAGCAGTCAGTGACCCAGTCTTCAGGGGTTAAGACCCCAGGCAGAGGAGGACCAGGTTTCTCTTCTCAGAGCTCAGGTAAGAAGAGGTGGGATAACACCACCAGGAAGCCGAAGAAGAATAAGTTTTGGAACAAGTTGAAATCCGGTCTGGGATTTGGCGGTGGCTCGAGCTCAGGCTCAGATGGTACAGAATGCCAGAGATGTGGAAGACCGCACAGGGGAGTGTGTCGAGCTGGGACTAATACATGTTTCAGATGTGGACAGGAGGGACACATAGCTCGGGAGTGTCCTAGAGCGCCTTTTATGGGCCAGCCCCAGCAGACAGCTTCTGGTAGTGTGGCACAGCCAGCAGTTCCAGCCACGACTCAGGGCAGTGGCAGAGGTAGAGGGAGAGGGGCAGCCTCTTCTTCTGGTTCCCGAGGTGAAGGTCCATCAGCTCCAGCCAAGATCTTCACCATGACTCAGCAGGAGGCTAACACATCCAACACCGTGGTGTCAGGTAATCTCGTCATTGGGTGTTCTGATGTGTATGCATTAATGGACCCGGGTGCATCTCATTCATTTATTGCTCCGAGAGCCGTTGAGAGGTTGGGTCTGATAGTCTCTGGGTTAGAGTGTCCCCTATGGGTCAGTGGACCCAAGTGTGATCCGTCAGTGGCAGTGTCAGTCTACTAGTACAGTCCAGTTTTTGTTGAGGGAAGATGCCTCTCCGCCGACCTTGTGGTTCTAGATTTGACAGACTTTGACGTCATTCTAGGGATGGATTGGCTATCTACCCATGGTGCTACCTTGGACTGCAGGGACAAGGTAGTCAGGTTCAGAGATCAGAACGGGTCAGAGGTCGTCTTCAGAGGAGACAAAAGGGGTACACCTAGAGGTCTGATATCAGCTCTTCAGGCTCGTAGGTTGCTTAGGAAGGGATGTCAGGGGTACTTAGCTCATGTGAGAGAGCTTGACAGTCAGGTCAGGGAGCTAGCCTTGGTGCCAGTTGTCAGAGAGTTTCAGGATGTTTTTCCGGATGAGCTTCCAGGTTTACCACCTGCTAGGGAGATAGAGTTCGAGATAGAGTTGGTGCCTGGAACTAGACCAATCTCTATCCCTCCCTACAGGATGGCTCCAGCCGAGTTAAAGGAGTTGAAAGAGCAGTTACAAGAGCTGGTAGAGAAGGGCTTCATCCGACAGAGTACCTCACCTTGGGGTGCTCCGGTCTTGTTTGTGAGAAAGAAGGATGGGTCCCTCAGACTTTGTATCGACTACAGGCAGTTGAACAAAGTCACTACCAAGAATAAGTACCCGTTGCCTAGGATTGACGATCTATTTGACCAGCTAGCCGGAGCAGGTTGTTTCTCCAAAATAGATCTGAGATCGGGGTACCATCAGCTGAGGATAAGGGATGAAGATGTGCCGAAGATAGCTTTCAGGACCAGATATGGGCATTTTGAGTTCCTTGTAATGCCGTTCGGGTTGACCAACGCCCCTGCAGCATTCATGGATCTCATGAACAGAGTGTTTAGTCAATACCTGGATCACTTTGTTATTGTCTTCATAGATGATATCTTAGTGTATTCCAGGAATGAAGAGGAGCATGCCCATCATCTGAGGTTGGTCTTGCAGACCTTGAGGGAACATGGCTTGTATGCCAAGTTCTCTAAATGTGAGTTCTGGCTGAGGAGCATTTCGTTCTTGGGGCATGTAGTGTCAGAGAATGGGATTGAGGTGGACCCCAAGAAGACAGAAACTGGGGCTAACTGGCCTAGACCCACTTCAGTGACAGAGATTAGAAGTTTCTTGGGTTTGGCAGGTTACTACAGGAGGTTCGTTCAGGACTTCTCGAAGATAGCAGCTCCTCTGACCAGGTTGACCAGAAAGAATCAGAAGTTTCTGTGGACCGACCAGTGCGAAGAGAGTTTTGAAGAGCTTAAGAAGAGGTTGACTTCAGCACCAGTTTTAGCTCTGCCATCTGGTGATGAAGACTTTACAGTCTTTTGTGATGCGTCCCGTGTGGGACTGGGTTGTGTACTGATGCAAAATGAGAGGGTGATTGCTTATGCTTCTAGACAGCTGAAGAGGCATGAGTTGAATTACCCCACACATGACCTTGAGATGGCAGCAGTAATCTTTGCACTCAAGATGTGGAGGCACTACCTCTATGGGGTAAAATGTGAGATCTTTACAGATCATAAGAGCCTGCAGTACATCCTGAGTCAAAGAGATTTGAATTTGAGACAGAGGAGATGGGTGGAGCTGCTGAGTGACTACGATTGCAAAATTCAGTATCATCCGGGTAAGGCGAATGTCGTGGCAGACGCCCTAAGCCGGAAGTCACTAGGCAGTTTATCCCATATATCGACAGAGAGGAGGCCAGTGGTGAAGGAGTTTTACAAGCTCATTGAGGAAGGTCTACAGATGGAGTTGTCTGGTACAGGTGCCTTGATGGCCCAGATGAGAGTATCACCCGTGTTTCTGGAGCAGGTGGCTCAGAAACAGCATGAGGACCTGGAGTTAGTGAAGATTGCCAGGACTGTTCAGTCAGGCAATGGTAGTGAGTTCAGATTTGACAGCAAGGGGATCCTCTGCTATGGGAGCAGACTATGTGTACCAGATGACATAGGGCTAAAAGGAGACATTATGAGAGAGGCTCATAATGCAAGATACAACATTCACCCCGGAGCCACCAAGATGTATCAAAATCTAAAGAAGGTTTATTGGTGGCCAGCTATGAAGAAAGAAGTGGCACAGTTCGTGTCAGCCTGCGAAGTGTGTTAGAGGGTGAAGCTGGAACATCAGAAGCCGGCTGGAATGCTTAACCCGCTACCTATTCCAGAGTGGAAATGGGAGAATATAGCTATGGACTTCGTAGTGGGGTTACCGGCGGCGTCCAACAGATTAGACTCCATATGGGTGATTGTGGACAGACTCACCAAGTCTGCTCACTTCATTCCTGTCAGGAGTGGCTATTCTGTGGACAAGTTGGCGCAGGTGTATGTGGATGAGATCGTCAGACTGCATGGGGTTCCTGTTTCGATAGTGTCAGATAGAGGGCCCCAGTTTACCTCCAGGTTTTGGCGGAGTCTGCAGAATGCCATGGGTACGAGGTTGGATTTCAGTACTGCCTTCCACCCCCAGACTGACGGACAGTCAGAAAGGACCATCCAGACTATCGAGGATATGCTTAGAATGTGTGTGCTGGATTTTGGCGGTTCTTGGAGGCAGCATCTACCTTTGGTGGAGTTTGCCTACAATAACAACCATCATGCTAGCATTGGGATGGCCCTCTATGAAGCTTTATATGGGAGGAAGTGCAGGTCACCTGTTTGCTGGGAGGAAGTTGGAGAAAAGGCCTTGGCGGGGCCTGAACTAGTAGAGATCACCAGCAGGGTGGTACCCATAATCAGAGAGAGAATCAAGACTGCTGCCAGCAGACAGAAGAGCTATGCAGACGTCCGCAGGAGACAGTTAGAGTTTCAGGAGGGGGATCTGGTATTGCTCAAGGTGTCTCCAATGAAGGGAGTGGTTCGCTTCGGGAAGAAAGGTAAACTAGCCCCACGATACATCGGACCCTTTGAAATCTTACAAAAGATTGGGAATGTGTCGTACAAGCTGGATTTACCTGCTTCAATGGAAAGAATCCATCCGGTTTTCCATGTTTCAATGTTGAGGAAGTTAGTGTCAGATCCGAGCAAGGTTCTTAGTGAGCCTGATGTGGAGGTCCAAGAGGATCTCACTTATGTTGAACAGCCAATACGGATCCTAGACACCCAGATCAGAAAGTTAAGAAACAAGGACATCCCGATGGTGAAAGTCCTGTGGAACCACCACAACTTGGAAGAATGCACTTGGGAGACACGGGAGTCTATGCTCCAACAGTACCCTCATCTCTTTTAAGGTTAGATCTCTTTGTGTTTATGTGCTATGTATGTATGTTATGTTTTATGCCATGCTATGTGTGCTAGTTGAGGTACATTCGGGGACGAATGTTCTTAAGGGGGGGAGAATGTAATACCCGGCTAGACTCCGGTATCGGAATTCCTACCGTCCGGTGGAATCTCGGATGTCGGAAGCCTCTAGTAGGGTAGAAACATGTTTTCATAAAATGTTTTAAGGTATTTCATGGTTTAAGTATGAAAATTAAATGAGTTTTTGCATGAAAAGTCTTTGGAGGAAAACCCAGGTTCGGCCGCCGAAAGTCAAGTTCGGCCGCCAAACATGCATGCGTTTTGGAGGCACGTTAGGCCCCCGAAAGCATGAGTGAGGGAAGTTCAGGTTCGGCCGCCGAAAGTCAAGTTCGGCCGCCGAACATGGCATGCATGCGGAGGCACTTTCGGCCCCCGAACGTGGCCTGGCCAGCCACCTATAAAAGGGTCCCTTAGGTCCGCACGGGCGAGCTTTTTCTTCCCCGTTGTCGGCCAAGGTGAGTCTCCGCCACCCCTCCCTCGATCTTGAGTGTTTTCCTTAGATCTCCCATGGTTTTCACGGGTTTTAACTCCTGTTTTGAAGATCTGTGAGTAAAAAGCAAGTTTTGGGTACTTGGAGGTTCAAAGAGCTCAATCTCTCCATCTCCAAGCTAGGATCGCCTTTCCTCTCGTTTTCTTCAAGAGGTAAGCTCGGATCCACCCTTGTTATGTGTTTTAAACAAGCTTTTAGTTGTTTTATGGGTAGAGAGGCATGTTTAGACTTGTTGATGAGTTTATGGGTTTTGTTGTTTGATGAACAATGTATGTTGATTTTTGTGTGTTTGAAGTGTTGTAGTTGGGGTATTTGATAGTTTGAGACCCCTAGGTGTGATGTATGATATGTATGCATGTTTTAGAACAAGTTTATGCATGATTTGAGAGTTGGGAGGCAAATGTGCATAAAGGAGCCGAGTTTCTGCCCTTTGGCAGAAACCAGGTTCGGCAGCCGAAGGCACTTTCGGCCGCCGAACATGGCTGGGGAGGCAGGCCTTTCGGCTGCCGAAGTTGCCCCCGAAAGGAGACTTTCGTCTCTGTCTGGCACTTTCGGCCGCCGAAGGTGCCGCCGAACATGCATGAGTTTCGCCTCTGTCTGGGAGTTTCGGCCGCCGAAGGTGCCGCCGAACCTGCCTGACTTTCGGCTCTGGAGGGACTTTCGGCCGCCGAACCTGCCGCCGAAAGTGCCCTGTCCAGCCATTTCTTGCATGTTTCTATGTAGTTATTTTATGATGTTTTAGGGGGTTTTTGGGGAGTATATTAGAGTTATGTTTACGTATGTTTGGGTCCCTCATTGGAGTCCACCCGTGTAGGTTCGGACCCGAGGAACCGAGGACCCCAGCAGTGAGCCAGCTGCTACAGAGTTTGTCAGAGCTAACCAGAGGTGAGTGGAATAAACCTTAAGTTTTAAAATGAATGAAATATGAATTTTGAGCATGATCCATGCATCATTAATGCCATGAGATATAGTAGGTTGTTTGCATTAGTATTCACGAATATGTTGCATTGCATTTATGATGTTGATGTGGATTGGTTATTGGATGACCCTTTAGTCCTCATATGATATGATGATGCTACGGCATGAGATATGGTATGGAAGTCCAGGTTGTACCCATTCTACGTCCCTGGCACGATGTAAGAGAAAGTCCAGGTTGTACCCATTCTACGTCCCTGGCACATTGGTATGTTATGATATGTTATGATAAGGGAAAGACCGGTTGTACCCATTCTACGTCCCGGCACAGTTGGACTATGTAGAGGACTATTGGTGACAATACCATCCGAGATGTGATTTGTTGTGATGTGTTGCATTACATAATGGCATGAGATTTTTAAATATATGTTTTCACTATTCTGCTCACTGGGCTTTGTAGCTCACCCCTCTCCCCTAACCCCAGATGTGCAGGTACAGGGTAAACCAGGAGGTTAGCCAGAGTTTTGAAGTATGTGTATGTAATAGTTAGATGGTGGACATGACAATTGTAATATGATGTAATGTAAGAGATTACAGTATGTTATGAAATGAGGTATTTTGAGGTTATAGATGTGCTTGACCCTATGAGTATTGTAATCCCTTGTTGATGCATGATCTTAGATATTTGATGATACAGATGTTAGCCAACTCATCTCATGATGTATTGCCCATTGGGGCATTGTTGAGATCCCACAGAGGGATTATGTTTATGATTATGACTATGCACAGTATATGTTCAGGTTGAGTTGGATGAATGAAAGGAAAAGTTTAAATTTTTATGTATGTTTGTTGATCATGTATGGGATTAAACAGGTTTACAGGTTATATGTCAGGCTTGCTACGGGTTCCGGCGGCCTTAAGTCGACCCGGATCCTAGCGCCGGTAGCGGTCCGATTTTCGGGTCGTTACACATGTGTTCAAGTGCAAGGAGTGGGGCCTTTGGTCTTTGCTTGCTGCCCAAGTGTCTTCAAGATACTACCCAAGACTTGTCTTCACACTATCCTTGCCGCCCATGCACAATTAAGGAAGGTGGAGCCTCCTTTTGCAAGTTGAATTTTGAATGTACATGGCATGAAGTGGGAAGCATGTGATCTTGAGATTTAGCTTCCTTAATAAGCTGGATTTTGAAATTCAAAATTTGAATATGAATCTTGAAGATTTGAATTTCAAAATACTTTTCTTATTTGGCTCTTCATTTATGGCAACTTAAGACTTTGCTTCTTGAATAAGGAAAAGGCTACTTGGAGATTTGAAATTTGAATTTCAAATTGCTTTGGCTGAATGTTCTTTCCTTCTTTGCCACTTTCCTTATTTAGAACTTTCCTTATTTAGCTTCACTTGATTCCAACTTGGCAGGCTTGCTCTCCTTTGCTCCATTTAAGGCAGTTTTAGAGGTATTTTCTCCAAAATGTCCTTTTTCACCATTTTCTGCAAAATAATGTCAAGAGCACTAAATTAAGCAGAAATCATGTAAATAATCATCAATAATATCAAGATAAAATGAACTAAAATATGTTCTATCAAACAGCCACTCTGATGCTCAAGTTAGTATACTGAATAATAAGGTGAATGCAATAAATTGCTTAGAACTTGAGTAGTGTAAGAGAATAGCATACCTTTATCTCTGTGATTCTTATCCTTTTATACTGTAATAAGATGGAAATAAATATAGCATTTCTTGATAATCTGATGATAATGTGACTGACTGCCTGATAAGGGATATTGCCTACGGATAGGTCGGTGATCCCATAATTATAGGCGTAATGGGGATATGCTAGACTGTGCTTGATAACAGTAACTTTATGTTTGATAACAGTAACTTTGTGTTGAGACTCGACCTATCCAATTGAGAGCGAGTCATGGTTATGAATCGGGCGTTCTAGTGTCTGGATCTTCCTTTTCTCAGATGAGACCATATTATCCAAATAGATCCCTGCCATGTGGACCTGTCCTGTGGTGATAGCTCACTGTCTACTTTGAATGAGTCTCATGTAGCATCACAAATCAAGCAAACATAAGATGTATGAAAAGTTTACCTTAAGATGCTGGAATTCAATATTTATTATTTATCAAAACCCTAAAAAGTATGTTGACATATCATAATATAAATCTCCAAAACATGCATCATATCAAAGCTGAACATTCAACAAAAAATTTAATTTGTAAATAATATAAAAGAATCGAGCATGCTCCTTCCTCAACCTAATCCCCCTTAAAAAAAGGTTTTAATATAAACGTGTACAAATCTAAATAAACCAAGGAATTCAACAGAGTGCATAAAAGATTATAGACCTACTAGGAAAGTTCCCTTCACTATGGAGGTTGTCTAAATTGATTGAGCGAGTGGAGATATGGCATGATTCTACTGCATAGTCCCATACCTAAAAGTTAAAAACAAAATAATTTCCAAAAATCAAATATGATTTCTAAATAGTTTCTTATTTTCTAAGAATAAGAGAAAATTCTGTGTATAAAAAATCAATACCCAAAAAAGTATAATTAACATAAAAGTAAATGTAACACAGAAAAAACATACGTTTCCTAACCATCTCAGGCACTGCATCCTTGTCAAGGAGCATGCTAGAAGACAGGATCCATAGTGTGATATTCTTTGGGTATCTTAACGACAGGCAAATAATGCAAAACGAGGGACCATGAAACCCATATGAATTTGCATTTTTTTAAGAAACAAATACATAATCTTAGCTGATCCAACCCCATGCAGATGGATTCTTGCAAGATAATGGGCACGTTTATTGTGACTAGTCCTTTCTATAATGGTAATCCAATGATCACTCGTAAGCGATGGATGAGCAAGGTATAATTTTCGTCATTAATTTACAATTTATTCTGTCAGAAATTAATAGGAAAGATTGCTAATATAGTTTCCGTCGCAAATTTTTTTCTTTTTGATAGATTATGATTCCATCGCAAATTCGTAGATACCATAATTTTTTGTTGTGACATTTTATTAAATTTGCTCTTAATTTTAAATTGAAATTAACTTTTGAATTAATAATAATGTATGTATAGAAGTTCATAAAAATTATTTAGAGTAAATAAAAATTGAAAAACTATATATATACAATAATAGTAAATAGGGAAATCTTTATATCCCTCCATTTGAATATATTTTTTTTGTTAGAATTTTCAACTCCGTTGAAAGAGTTTAATTCAAATCGTGTTTACAGTAAAACATAATGAGAGTAAACTATAAAATAATAAAATTTATTTTAATGCTATTTAATCGAGTTACGTCCAACTTCATTTAAATAAAAAATAAATTAAATAATAAGAATTGAGTACCTTTTTTTATTTTATTTTGAGGACGGGTTGGTGGTTGGGTAATAAAAATCAAATAATGGTCGGTCCAAAACCCTTACAAAATTAGAACACACTGCAAAAGAACTCCAAAAAAATTATTTTAAAATAAATTCTATTATTTAATATAAAAATATTATAACATATTTAAATATTAAGGGAATAAAAAAATAACAACTATATAATTAAATTAAATTCATAATAACGTAAAAATGTTATTAAAATTTTTAATTATAAAGTTTATACATATGATTAGTAATTTTTATTTATAATATATTTAACTTTTTTTAATAATATATAAAATATGCTACTCCGTTTATTTTTGAAAAATAACTGCATAAAATATTTTTTGTAAAAGGTATTTTGTAATGAAATAATTTATTTTTTATTATTTAATTTTAATTTAAAAAATAAAATTTATTAATAAATTTATATATAAAAATTTTAACAAATGTAAAAACAATAAAACAAATGAGGAAATTTATAACTTCTTTCATAAGAAATTAATTTGTAACAAAATTAATAACAATCAGTAATATATAGAATTTACTTAAATACTTGATGATAGAAAAATGGGGGATGGAGAAGGAGGAAGAAAAGATAGAAGAAAAAGTGAGAAAGGAGAGGAGATATGCATTTTAGCTGTGTTAGTTTGTGAAATTTATTTTAAATTTTGTTGAATTAAATTTCTGTAACTAAGTTTTTTTTTAACTAAACCTATAACATATATATTTTAATTAAAGTTCCATTTATTTACAGAAAATAAATTATATTTAAAAAATACTTTTTATAAAAATTATTTTTAATAAAATAATATATTTTTTTATTATTTAATTTTAATTTTAAAAATAAAATAAATTAATAAATTTATATAAAGAGATATTTTAATAAAATATTTAAAATATAAAAAATAATTTTTTAAGAAAATATTTTTTTTTTAAAAATAATTTAATTTTTTAATTAATAAAATATTTTTTATTGACTTGATTCAAATATCTAACCGTGTGAAAGAGCTCAAGTTTTATAACATTTTTATTTTAGGATAAGAAAAGTCAAATGAAATATAAAAAGCAAAGTGATCAGCTCACCGTCTCCAAAAGTAATTGGAAGCTGGAAAGACTTGACGAGGAAATTTCTCACCAAGCCAAACTTACGCTATTCTCATATTTCTCCACTCTATATTCTCATCTCAGGCCTTGAGTTCTAAGCAAAACATTTCAACTCCCCAGAAAATGAGCATGACAGAGATGTGGACTCAGCTGGGTTCAGCAATTGCTGGCCTAATGTTTGTATGGGCTATGTATGAACGATACTTCCCTTATCAACTTCAAGAATACGTTGAGAGATATTGTCAGAAGCTTGTGGCTCTTGTCTCCCCTTATTTCCAAATCGTCTTCGATGAGTACACTGGTGAAGATCTCAAGCGCAGCGAGGTCTACGCTGCCATTCAGAGCTACCTTAGCGCCAACTCCTCCATGCGGGCCAAGAGGCTCAAGGCGGACGTTGTCAAAGATAGCCACTCTGTGCTTCTTACCATGGACGACCATGAGGAAATTACTGATAATTTCAATGGGATTAAGGTCTGGTGGACTTCAATAAAGAATAAACCCAATAAACAATCTTTTTCTTTCTATCCTGAATTGGATGAGAGAAGATATTTCAAGCTTGCAGTCCATAGACGTTATAGAGAAATCATCGTCAAGTCTTATATAGATCATGTAATTAAAGAAGGAAAGGCTGTTGCTGTCAAGAATCGGCAAAGAAAACTCTACACCAATAATCCCAGTGATAATTGGTATGGATGGAAAGCTACCAAGTGGAGCCATGTGGTGTTTGAGCATCCTGCAAGTTTCGATACTTTGGCAATGGCAACAAAGGAGAAGGAAGAAATCATGAAAGATCTTGTCAAGTTCAGCAAGGGGAAAAGCTATTATGCTAAGATTGGGAAGGCATGGAAGCGTGGTTATCTCCTTTATGGTCCTCCAGGAACTGGGAAATCAACTATGATAGCTGCCATGGCTAATTTCTTGAACTATGATGTCTATGATCTTGAGTTGACCACAGTCAAGGACAATAGTGAGCTCAGGAAGCTATTGATTGACACGACAAGCAAGTCTATCATCGTTATTGAAGATATTGATTGCTCTCTGGATCTTACAGGTCAGAGAAAACCAAAGAAGGAGAAAGAGGAAGATAAAGATGGAGAAGGGAAAGATCCAATTTCCAAGAAGAAAAAGGAGGAGGAAGCTGAAAACAAGAAAATCAGTAAGGTAACTTTATCTGGGCTTTTGAATTTTATTGATGGAATTTGGTCAGCTTGTGGAGGAGAAAAAATCATTGTGTTCACTACAAATTATGTGGAAAAGCTTGATCCTGCTTTGATCAGAAGGGGAAGGATGGATAAGCATATAGAAATGTCTTACTGTTGCTTTGAAGCATTTAAGGTTTTAGCTCAGAATTATCTGGATGTCGAATCCCATGAACTGTTTGCAAAGATTCGAAACTTGTTGGAGGAAACGAAGATGACACCAGCAGATGTTGCTGAGAATTTGATGCCAAAGTCAGAAGATGAAGACGAAGAGAGCTGTCTGAAAAAATTGATTGCTGCTCTAGAGGAGGCCAAGGAAGAGGAAGCAAGAAAGAAGTCTGAGGAAGAAGCAAAGTTGAAAGCGGAGCAAGAGAAAGAGAGAGAGAAAGAGAAAGCTACTGAGGAGGAAGAAAAGGAAAAAGGAAATGGCAAACTCAAAGAGAACGGCTTCTGAATGAGAAGAAAATTGTTGGATTTTCTTCTACAAATTAAAAGATAAACAGTTTGATAAAATGAAGTTAATTTGAAATATTAATATTCATAGTCTGTAGACCTTGATTGCAACAATATTTGGTCCTTATTGATGTTTTTATCATAATTTTCTTTGGAACATTTCTGAAACAATTAACTCCTTCCTGCCTTTTCTGCTGAAGAATAATTCTGATGAGTCTGAGATCCTCACGTATGCATCAATTTTAAGAATTTCTTTGGAACTGTTGCTGTTGAATGGTGATAGATTTTGTTTTGGTTTGTTCCATTTGTAAATTGTAATTGCTTTATTTCGTTTGTCCTCTGACGATTGGCTCCTGTGGTTCCTTTTCTCAAAGCTAAGAATGATGGAGATGAGAATTTCCTTAAGCCATACGGAAAATGTTTTTAAAAAAATATTTTTCACATTTCTTTTATTAATTTTGAAATAAAAGTTATTTTTCTTTTAGTTATTTTTTAAATTTTAATAATTTTACTGACATTATTATATATAAATTTATTTTTATTTTTTATTTTTTAAATTACAACTAAATAATAAAAAATAATTTATTTATTTATTTAAAAAATCTTTCTCATATGCATAAAACTTGGAACTTTTGTAATTCACAAGTGATTAGACTATTCAAATTTATTCAAACGTATTTGGCAATAAAAATGTTGAAACACTTGGTGTTTTTATTTTAAGTCAAACATATCCTTATAATCCTGCAATTTTATATTAATTCATTAAATATTTAAACTAAAATTATAACCTATTAAATTTATAATTTGTAAAAATTATTACTAAATCATTTGGATTAATCATTTTGGATCAAATAAAAAATAGATCTAAAAGTTATTTAAATTAATTTTAATCGTACTATTATAATTGATATGAGAATCAATTTATGTTAGAAAAATGGTGCGGAATTAGTGATGATGCGAAATTAGCCGCCTCTGATGGAAAGGCTACTCGTGAGATAAAGTGAAGCCACCCGATATACTAGCAAACTACAATACTTAGAGTTTGGTCTTGACTTGATAATTTTACTCGATTTAGCACAACACAACATGGTTGAGATGAGAACGTTGCAAATTTGAGTTGTGCAAACTGTGATACTCCGTCCCACATCGAGAAAATATAAAATTAATATAGGTTATATAATAGTTAGTTTAAAATTATTAAATAATTTGTATTAAATATTTTATATTAAGTGAAAAATAAATCTAAAAATTATTTGAATTAGTTTAACTAAACTATTATAACGGACAATTCGCATTCCTCTCATCTTTCCTATCTATCACATTTTGCTTGTAGCCAAAATACATGTCTTTGACCATTGTGAAAAAGGAATGTTCACTAAGGGAATGTTCATCAACTAGTCATATATTCTAATCTTTCTTGGGTTTCAACACATTCGTTATAGAAAATTTCTTTTTGAAATCTGAAAATAGGCATATATAGCAGAATCTATGATAAGTATTTGGAAAGAATTCTCTCACAGTAAAAATCAAACCTTACAGTAAATGTCAACAGTAAAATAATAATGTAGAATATATAATTACATAAATAAATATTTGACGGAAATGTACAATTATATGTAAAAAGAAATTTCAATTTTCTATGCATTCAGACTTAACAGAGGCAAAAGTCAAAGGAAGTACTTTATTCCCATCAATCACAATACATATTGAAAGGATCTCTTTATAGAGACCCCTTTTTAAGTGACATTCATCAAGGCCAATAAAGGCCTACATCTCTTAAGGGAATCATCTTTAATTACTTCAAATGAGATAAACAACCTCTTAAATATAGGCTCTAGTTAAAAGTTTGTACATCTCTATACAATTGACCAATATAACAATTCGATCCAAATAACTTTTAAATTCATTTTTTATTAAACGCAAAATGGTTAAATCAAGTTATTTAATAATTTTTGAGCCAATTAATATATATTAGCTACCAAATCCCTCTACTAATGATGTAGGAAAGCGTTCCCATAACCAACCTCACTTACATGACAAATAGACACTAAATATTTTCATCTCTTAATTTCTTTACTTAAAAAATTCATTGTCTAGTATATGTATCAGTCCATCACAAGTTGATCATACAACTATATCTGAAAGAGGAGAAACTAATCATGTTACTTCATGAGTACATAGAAAAAGTAGGATGGATTATGACCAAATCAAAAGGAGTGCTACACTTTCTACTCAATTCAGTTGGGACTCTTTTCCCTTCCCCAATTACTTGAGTCTTGATCAAGTGGATCGCATGACTCGCGGTTGTCGAAGCCGATAAAAAATAACCTTTCCGGTTATCAACAATTTTACAACTGTAGATAGTGGTAAAGGATCGAATCCACAGAGAATTGAAAACTTATCTATTTTTCTCAACAAGACCAAGAGATTCAACTGAAACAAAAATAATCTGAAAGAGAAATAAACTGAAAGCAAAATAAACTGAAACGAGATAAAACTGAAAGCAGAATAAACTGAAACGAGATAAAACTGAAAGCGAGATAAATTGAAACGAGATAAAACGGAAAGCGAGATAAACTGAAAGAGAAATAAACAGAAAGCAAATTAAACTGAAAGCGAAATAAACTGAAAGCGAGATAAAACTGAAAGCGGAATAAAAATAAAGTGCAATAAAATTAAAATGGGGGGTTTGAGATTGGTTTGATTAACAAACTACTGAAAGCAATTAAAATAAGCGAATAATAAAATAAAAGAGAAATAAATAATAAGAAAGCTCTAGTTGAAGAATTGGATCCACTTCAGTTGTTGGGATTGATCATTGACACTTAGTTTCTTTTGATTGATTTAATAGATTAGTTATGGAGATGGAAGACGCTTCTCACCACCATGTCTCTCCTTATGATTAAACCAATTAGGGAACGTCCTCTAATTAATTACTAATTAACAAATTGTCAAGGAACGTCCTTGGGCTTTAGGCATCAAAACAATTGTTAATTGTATGAAGAGATAGAGAGATCCAATCCTAACTACTCAAACGCATGAGATGTTGCTAGATCATACAATTTCCTTGGTTTTTACACCAAGTGTTCTTATGTTTGAATAATCCAAGCAATTACGGACTTAAATCACCCAAACTAACATATTATTACCTTGCAATCAAGAATCAATTGGCCATATTGATCAAAACAACAAAGCAACAATGGAATTAAACATGAGATTATATGAATATTGAATAACAAAAGATAAACAATGTTTGATCAAATCTCTCAATCCATAAACAACTAAAGCATCACCTAATCTTCAACTAGAATAAAAGGTTTCAGCCTCTCATGGCTGAAACAAAAATAAAAAAATAAAAGAAAAGAAGAAAGGTAGAAGAAGAGATGTGAATCCCGTAGGTGTCTCCAAGGTGGTTTGTAAAGGTTGTGTAGAGGCTCCTTATGTGTCTTTTTATAGTTGAAAGTGCTGCTCTAGGTCATACTTGCTTCCTAATTAGTGAAGAAGCTGTCCAAAGTGCTGAAAAGGAAAGAATCGTGTTGCAAATTCTCCAGAAGGAAGGAGGCGTGCGGATCAAGCTTCAAAAGAGGAAGGATCATGGCTCCTGCAATCACCTTCATGAATGTCCATTAGGATTTTCTGCTTCCTCCTTTGTAACACAATGCAGTCATGGCTGGGTTGAGGACCTCCTGTACAATCAACCATCAATTAGTGCATATTTAGAGGATTTTCTTATTACTTGTTTGGATGATAATTCATCGACTGACAGATCATCTTGTGTCAAAAAATTGTATATGAGCATCATCCACAGTTTCTCTTCCTATATGGAAAAAGACTCTTCTTTGTCAGTTGCTAGAGTGTACAGTTTCTCAAACTGAAATGGTTGAGTCAGGTGTTGTTCATCCACCGCTGTCATTTTGACTAAGAAATTTGCCTCTTTGTTGTCAGCTTCGCCGCAATGCAACATCTTCGTGAAATCTAATGCAACAGCCTAATATAAACATGGTATTCATGATGCATGAAACATACTAAAAGCATTTGAGTTAGTTCTACTCACATCTGGCAGACGCTAGACTGACTCTGCAACAGCTAACACTGCTGGCCTCCTCGGTTCCTCGGGTCTGATCCTACACAGGTGGACTCAAATGAGGGACCAAACACACGCTAATACGACTCAAAATAACTCCCCAAAAACCCCCTAAAACATCTTAAAATAATCATAGAAATCATGCAAAGGAAGGCTGGACAGGGCACTTTCGGCGGCAGGTTCGGCGGCCGAAAGTCCCTCCAGAGCCGAAAGCCATGCACCTTCGGCGGCCGAAGGTTCCTTCCAGATCCGAAACTCATGCATGTTCGGCAGCACCTTCGGCGGCCGAAACTCCCCTCCAGAGCCGAAAGTCCAACTTTCGGGGGCAGCGTTCGGCAGCCAAAAGCTTGCCTCCACAGGCAGGTTCGGCGGCCGAAAGTCCCTTCGGCGGCCGAACCTGAACTCTTCCAGAATGGTAGAACTCAGCCTCCTCATGCACAAAAAGCCTCCAAACCTTCCAACACAACCCAAAACCTCACATGCTCTCTCCAAAACATGCATACACACTCCCACATGCATCTAGGGGCATAAACTAACTTAAACCTCCCAACACAAACATCACATAAACAAACATTGGGCATAAAATCCACATAAACCTTAATATGCACATCTACCCATACACAAGCATCAAAACTCCTTAAAACTTACTTAAAATAAAGAAAAGGGTGTGGATCTACACTTACCTCTTGAAGATCGAGGGTTGGTGCGATCCCTAACTTGGAGATGGGAGAAATCTAGCTCCTTGGGTCTCCAAGCTCCAAAACTTGATCTTAAGCTCAAAACTCTTCAAAACAAAGATAAAACTCATGAAAACTTAAGGGATTTAAAGAAAAAGCATCAAAACAACCAAAGGAGAGCATGAACTCACTTATGCCCGAAAAGAGAGAGAAAACTCGCCCATTTTCCGGACAAAGGGCCTTTTATAGGTGGCCGGCCAGACCTCATTCGGCGGCCAAAGCTGCTTCCGAAACTTTACCACGTTCGGCGGCCGAAAGAAAGCCACTTTCAGAAGCCTAACGTGCCTCCTAAACAGCCCCATGTTCGGCGGCCGAATTTGAGGTTTGGCGGCCGAACCTGGGTTCTTCCCTCCTTGGTCTTTTCTTTTCAAAACTCAATTTCTTTTGCATTAAAACCATAAAATCATGTGAAAACAATTTAGAAAACACATTTTACCCTTCTTGAAGGCTCCGACATCTTTTGAATTCCAGATTTCGACGGAGATTCCGCTGGAAAGTCGGAATTCCGATGCCAGGATCTAGCCGGGTATTACATGGATCATGAAGCTTCTTAGCTGGTATTGCTAGGGGTTGGGGAATCTCCTGACAATTTGGCACGTGAGAGGGATGTATGCATCCCATTCCCCTGATCTTCTTTTTGTTATGGAGACTAAGAACTCTAATCATTTTGTAAGAAAGAAGCTTCAACTGTGTGGTTTTGTGAACATGCTTTTTGTTAGTCCAATAGGACGTTCAGGAGGGCTAGTAGTGGCTTGGAGAGATCATCTCAATGTTACTATTGAAATGTACACCTCCTTCTTTGTGCATGTAACAATTTCTAATCAGCTTATTAATAAAACTTGGTATGTTATTTTAGTTGTTTGGACATCATTCATTTTGAGCAATTTAAGTTCCTTCTAGACTATCGTCAGAATCTTCTTGAATCTACCTTATTAGTTGGCGATTTTTAATTATGTGTTGAATTCTTGGGAGAAGAAGGGAGGCAATGTTGTTAACTGGAATGCTGCTTATTCTTTTTGTTTTCTCATTGACTCTCTGAGACTTATTGATTTGGGCTTTAGAGGTCCCATTTTCACTCGGAATAACCGTCGTGATGGCTCACTTAATATTCAAGAGAGGCTGGATCGCTCGCTAGCATCAATCAATTGGATTCATCTCTATCCTAGTGCAGCTGTTGAACATTTAGAGGATAGGGGATCTGATCATCGTCCCTTGTTGGTTAATCTCTCCATCTATGCAAAAAGCAAAGATATTATTCTCTTTTGATGCTCGTTGGATATCCAAACCAGAGATTTTTGGAATCATTGAGCAAGCCTAGTCTTCATCCTTTAGAGGCTCTGCTATGTTTAATGCATATTCAAAATTGAAAGCTTGTGGACAGGCCTTAAGTGCTTGGAGTAAGAAGAACCCATCCAATTCTAAGGCTCGGATTGAATCTCTCCAACAGAACCTTGACAGCTTGAAAGTTAACATGCATATATGGGATTCAACTTGCATCAAAGCCATTGAAAAAGAGCTGATTGTTGAAATAAAAAATGAAGAGAAATACTGGGAACAAGAAGCAAGGATCAATTGGCTGAAATCAGGGGACAAAAATACATCTTTCTTTCATACAAGGGTGATCCAGAGACATAAAAGGAACTTCATAGCGGGAATTGAAGCTGAACAGGGAGTTTGGAAATCGAAGCTAGAGGATATTCAAAGGATTGTTACCGGTTATTTTTCAAAATACTTACACATCCTGTAATCCAAGAGATTTTCATTCTATTACTGCAGGATTTACTCTACGGGTCTCGGAGGAGATGAATGCTTCCTTAATTTCCCCTTTCACATTCAAAGAAGTTACAAAGGCGGTTTTTTCCATTAACCCATCAAAAGCTCCAAGGGAAGATGGTTTATCTGCCTTATTCTTTTAGAAATACTGGAACCTCATTGGTAGGACTATTTTTCAAGGGGTTATGGAGTTCTTTAATAGTGGTCGAATGCTGAAGAATGCCAACCACATGGTTATTTCTTTATTTCCAAGGTCAAATCAATCAAAACCATGAAAGATTTTCGGCCAATCGGCCTTTGCAATGTTTTCTACAAGATTATTGCTAAATTGCTTACCTTAAGGCTACACCCTTTAATGGACTCTATTGTGGGTTCGAAACAGAATGCCTTCATTAAAGGCCGCTTGATTTCGGACAATGTTCTTATCTGCCATGAGATCATGCATAGCCTTAAATTGAAAAAACATGGCAAGTCAGTGGGAATGGCAATCAAGCTAGATGTGAGTAATGTTGGATATTTAACAAATTATTTCAAAAGAATTATAAATAATTTAAAATATTTTAAAATAAGTTACAGATTTTAAGTTGGTTAAAAAGATTTTTTCCACTTTAAATTGTTTTAATCTTTATCCTAACTGAACTATATTTTTAGCTGATATTGTGGATATCTAAATCTTTATCTTAACTGAATCTTATTTTAGCTGATATTATGGATTTGAATAACGTTAAGCACTATAAATAGCAGTGCATTTACGTTATTCACGAACACACAAAAAAAACAAATACTTCTCTTTCTCTCTACTGCTTGTTCTCTATTTCTGGGTAATTAATAATTGCTGCTGTTCTTGCTCCTGGGTTACTTGTAATTCAGAAGGCTTGTTGAATCTTGGAGGATACGCAACCGTAGGCGAATTATCCTTAAGGACAATGATTATTATCACACTTCAAGCAATATTCTGCTCATCTTTCATTTAATTTCTATATCTTTTTCTACCATTTTTCAACAATTTTAAGGATAATGGCTAAAATTACTTCTCCTAACAATACTTCCATTACTGGACCTGTTGATCCTTCTACCACTAGCATTCCAAGTGGTGTTCCTACTGCTATGATGCAACCTGCCATGACAATGTCCAAGCCATTCCCAGATGTCTCCAAAATTGAACAGTTCAATGGTGACAATTTCAAACGCTGGCAGGAATGTGTATTTTCAGTTCTTGATATGTATGGAGTTGCTTTTGCTCTCACCGATGCGAAACCTGTAGAAACTTCCAACAAACAATGGGAATTATGGGTTCATGCTAATAAGGTATATAGGTACACTATTATTAGCACATTATCTAACTATCTCTTTGATGTTTATTGCTCTTATAAAGAAGCAAAACAAATATGGGAGTCCATAAATGCCAAATATACTGTTGAGGATGTTGGCAAACAGAAATTTACTATTGGCAAATTTTACAAATGGGAGATGGTGGATAATAAAGATATAAAGGCACAAATCAATGAATACCACAAATTGATTGAGGACCTGAAATCAGAAAATATAACTGTAACGACCCGAAAATCCGGACCGCTACCGGCGCTAGGATCCAGATCGGCATAAGGCCGCCGGGACCCGTAGCAAGCCTACTATGCATCCTGTACAGCTGGTATAATCCCAAACATGATCAAACATATCCATAAAACATTTAAAACTTTACCTTTAACCAGTATGACCTGTGTATGCACTATGACTGAACTCATAGAACCCCTAGGGTCAGCATACTCTATGTCAAACTTGGTTCATCACATGTAACAATATAAAATAAAACTCATGTACAAAGGGATTAACCAACTCGGGCCAAGCACAATACTATAACTCTGAACATATAACATAATATCACTATGCAATACAACTCTTTATACAACAATACATAACCTTACATTACATCATGTCCACTACTATTCTATTACATAAACATGACCGTGGACGTAACCTGCTGATCTCCTGACTATCTCTGACCCTGCAAACCTGGGGTTAGGGGAGAGGGGTGAGCTAAAAAGCCCAGTGAGCAGAAACCATAAAAGAAAACAGTTCATTTTAACGTATGCTATCATGGAATGCGTCACATCACAAATAAATCACCTCAAGGATGAATCTGTCACCAATAGCCCTCTACATATCAATCTCGTACCATAACAAGTCAACAATACTCTATGCCAGGGGCGATACGGCCACGCCTGGACTTCACATACTCTATGCCAGGGGCGATACGGCCACACCTGGACTTCTCATGCTCTATGCCAGGGGCGATACGGCCACACCTGGACTTCTCATCTCATATCATATCGTACATGCCATATCATATCATTCCACATCATGTCATAACATACTGAGGGCTAGAGGATCATCCAGTATCCATCCACATCACTATCATCGTATTATGCAATGCATCATATTTGTGAATTCTAATGCAAACAACCTATTGCATAACATGGTATTCATGATGCATGAACATGCTTGAACATGCTGAAAACATTTAATTTAAAAACATGAGGGTTAGTTCCACTCACCTCTGGCTAGCTCTGGACTAACTCTGAAGCAGCTAACACTGCTAAACACCTCGGTTCCTCGGGTCCGATCCTATACAGGTGGACTCCAGTGAGGTGCCAAACATACTCTAAACAATACATAACAACTCCCCAAAAACCCCCTAAAGCATCACTGAAACATGCATAGAAAACACCCATGAAAGGGCTAGACAGGGCACTTTCGGCGGCACCTTCGGCGGCCGAAAGTCCCAGACAGAGACGAAAGTCAGGTAGGTTCGGGGGCACCTTCGGCGGCCGAACCCTCTCTCCAGAGACGAAAGTCAGGCACTTTCGGCGGCCGAACATTACCTTCGGCGGCCGAAAGTCTGCTTTCAAGCCAAAAACCAACTTTCGGGGGCAAGGTTAGGCGGCCAATCCCTGCATCCTCAGGCAGGTTCGGCGGCCGAAACCACCTTCGGCGGCCGAACCTGAGTTCGTCCAGAACTCAGCCTTTGTGCATTTCAAGCCTCCCAAACCTTTCAAACACCCCAAAACAAGCATCCAACATCTCAAACACATGCATACATCCTTAACCATGCACAAGGGAGCTTAATAGCTTGATTAAACTCCAAAAACAACATCAAGACATACATAGATAGTTTATGACCCACATAGGCCAAAACCATCAAAACAAACCAAACCTCACATACTCTTTCCCAATCATGCATACTCTCTCCCATATGCTCAAGGGGCTTGAAAACTAACTTAAACCCCAACACAAACATCACATTATCATACATTGGGCATAAAACCCACATAAACCCTAACATGCATTTCTACCCATGCTCAACCATCAAAACCTCTTAAAACTCACTTAAAACTTCATGAAACGTAAAGAAAAACATAGATCCACACTTACCTCTTGAAGATCGAGGGTTGGTGCGACCCAAAGCTTGAGATGTGGAGAACCCAAACTCTTAAAGTCTCCAAGCTCTCCAAACCTTGATCCAAGCTTTAAAACTCTTCAAGACAACCATATAGCTTATAAAACGTGAAGGATTTGAAGAAAAAGCAAGAAAACGGCTAGAGGAGGACATGAACACACCTGAGCTCAAGAATGGGGAGAAAACTCGCCCATTTTCGGTCTGAGGGGCTTTTATAGGTGGCCAGCCGAACCTCCTTCGGCGGCCTAACATGCATGCAAAATACCCCCATGTTCGGCGGCCGAACTTGGGGTTCGGCGGCCGAACCTGGTTTGTTCAAACATAGCTTTCGGAGGCCAAAAGTGCTCCCAAAACCAGCTCATGTTCGGCGGCCGAACCTCATTTTCGGCGGCCGAACCTGGCAAAAACCTCCTTGGTCTTTTCTTTTCAAAACTCACTTCTTTTTCATTTAAAACCATGAAATCAGTAAAAATCATTTTAGAAATCACATTTTACCCCTCTAGAAGACTCTGGCATCATCAAAATTCCATATTCCAACGAGGATTCCGCCGGAAGGTAGGGATTCCGATGCCGGAATCTAGCCGGGTATTACAATAACACTTCAAGAGGAGCTTGTTGCTGGTTTGCTAATTGAAAAATTACCGACTTCGTGGAGCGACTACAAGCAGCAACTCAAGCATAAACATAAGCAGCTGTCCCTTTTTGAGCTTATCACTCATATCATCATAGAAGATACAAACAAGAAAGAGATTAAGAAAGCTAAAGGAAAAGAGATTGCTGTCAACGCCAACTTAATCCAAGACAAGCCACACTACCAAAACAAAAGGTATGAAAAGAAATATGATTATAAACCAAAAATTAATAATCCTACTTTTAAGAAAAAAGGTAGTTGTTTTGTGTGTGGCAAGCCAGGCCATCATGCACCTCAATGCAGGAAAAGAATGGGGAGAAATGACAATCATGCTAAACCAAAGGCAAATTTGGTGGAAGCAGATGACATAATTGCTGCAGTCATTTCTCAAGCCAATCTTATGGCTAATGTGAATGAATGGGCCATAGACTCAGGTGCTACGAGGCATATTTGTGCAAATAGAAGTACTTTTTCATCCTACACTCAAGCTAGTGCAGGAGAAGATTCTGTGTTTCTTGGTGACTCAAGGACTATACAAGTTCTTGGAAAAGGCAAAGTGCTTCTTCGTCCCACATCTGGCAAATTTTTGAAACTGAATGAGGTGCTACATGTCCCTAAAATTCGAACTAATCTGATTTATGTTGCTCTGCTTGGTAAAAATGGAGTGAAAGTTGCATTTGAATCTGGCCAAGTAGTTATAACTAAAAATAATGTGTTTGTAGGTAAGGGATATTGTAATAATGGACTGTTTGTATTGAATGTTTCCAATATTGTTAATAATGAAAATGTTGATTCTTTTGCTTACTTGATTGATTTTTTTTTTTAATTATGGCATGATAGGATGGGTCATGTAAGCTTACCTTATATTAAGAAGATGCATGCAATTGGACTTATATCTAATATTAATTATTCATGTTTAGATAAATGTGAAGTATGTGCTGAATCAAAACAAATAAAGAAAACTTGTGTTTATGTTTTTAGAGAAACTGAACTATTAAATTTAATTCATACTGATTTAGGAGATTTAAAACAAACTATGAATAGAGGTGGAAAAAGATACTATGTAACTTTTATTGATGATTTTTCTAGATATGCTAAAGTATATTTATTAAGAAATAAAGATGAAGCCTGTGACATGTTTCTTGCATATAAAAATGAAGTAGAAAATCAATTAAATATAAAAATTAAAAGAATTAGATCAGATAGAGGAGGTGAATATGCCTTACTTAATGATTATTGTGAAAAATATGGCATAATCCATGAAATTACTCCACCATATTCACCTGAATCAAATGGGGTAGCGGAAAGGAAAAATAGAACTTTAAAGGAAATGATGAATTGTTTACTTGTTAGTTCTAATGCACCAGATAATCTATGGAGTGAAACCATTTTATCTGCATGTCACTTACAAATAGAATTCCTTATAAAAAAAAAAACTGGTAATGAGGCCGAGTGGTTAAAAAACTTCTTGGCAGGCATTCCATTAGGAATGAAACCAACACCTTTTGTGTCTATTCATTGTGATTGCCAAGCTGCAATAGCTATTGCAAAAAATAAAACCTTTAATGGTAGAAATAGGCACATTCGGTTGAGACATAATGTGGTAAAGCAGCTGTTAAAAGATGAAGTTATATCTATTGATTATGTGAAGTCAGAAGTGAATTTGGCCAATCCTCTGACTAAACCCTTGGGAAAGAAATTAATAAACGAAACATCGAGGGGTATGGGACTGCAACCTGTTGGAGGAAGTCAACAATGATGGTAACCCAACATATATGATTGGTGATCCCACGAAATAGGTTCATATGGGTAATAACAAAACATTAGTTGATTTATAGTAAGCACTTTATAAAGTCCTACCTGTGGTATTAGTGCTAAAACTGCAAAGAAAGTGAGGTTGAGTTAAAACTCTTAATTATTTTCATATCCTTTATAGGTGGTGTATAAGCTGCAGTATACACTTGATGGAATGACCTATATGAGAGTGGAGTGGAGCCGCTCCTATGAGATTGAAGGCAAATTTCTAGAGCTCTCATGAACTTCCAGGCACACACATGGCTTATTAGCGCAACACCGCGTCAAACAGCAGAATTGTGAAAGTACATTGTGATTGGTGAAAAGTTTAATTTACACTAAGAATTGTTTGGTTCATAGAAGTTTAAACTTCACCAAATATTCAGTAAATTATCTTTCACTTAATCAAATTTTGGTTCATAGTCCAAAAGACACCAAAATTAATATATTGTACTATACCCAGAAAATATTTTACTTAAATTTATGTTCCAATTCTTTTGAAATAAGTGGGAAATTGTTGGATATTTAACAAATTATTTCAAAAGAATCATAAATAATTTAAAATATTTTGAAATGAGTTACAGAATTTAAGTTGGTTAAAAATATTTTTTCCACTTTAAATTATCTTAATTTTTATCCTAACTGAACTATATTTTTAGCTGATATTGTGGATATCTAAATTTTTATCTTAACTGAATCTTATTTTTAGCTGATATTATGGATTTGAATAACGTTAAGCACTATAAATAGCAGTGCATTTACGTTATTCACGAACACACAAAAAAGACAAATACTTCTCTTTCTCTCTACTGCTTGTTCTCTATTTCTGGGTAATTAATAATTGCTGCTGTTTTTGCTCCTGGGTTACTTGTAATTCAGAAGGCTTGTTGAATCCTGGAGGATACACAATCGTAGACGAATTATCCTTAAGGATATTGATTATTATCACGCCCCAAGCAATATTCTGCTCATCTTTTATTTAATTTCTATATCTTTTTCTACCACTTTTTAACAAGTAAAGCATATGAATGTGTGGAGTGGTCTTTTTTATATGCTCTTTTGCTTTGGCTTTCATGAGAAGTGGATATCTTGGATTATGCAATGTGTCTCTTCAGTAACTTTCTCTCTTCAAGTTAATGGCCATCGCTTTGGGTATCTAACTCCGACAAGTGGTATTCGATAGGGAGACCCCCTATCCCCTTACCTCTTTCTTTTAGTAGCGGAAGGTTTTTCTCATGTTTTAAATAATTCGGCTATTAGAGGGTCATTTGCTTCTCGACGTGGCCCATCTATATTGCATTTGTTGTTTGCAGATGACTCTATCTTATTCACACAAGCAACTATGGAGCAAGCAAATATAATCCAATCCATTCTGCATAACTATTCAAGAGCAAGTGGGCAATCAGTTAACTTGGCTAAATCAACTATGATCTTTAGTCCCAATACTTCTCCAATATTGAAGCAACAAATTTGTTCTTCTCTGAATATTCATAACATGGAGGTCAATGATCGTTTTCTATGTTTACCTGCTCGTTTTTACAGATCTAAAACTCAAAATTTTGGTTACCTCAGTGAACACATTGAGAAGACATGTGCGGGGTGGAAGGAAAAGCTTCTATCCAAAGGCAAGAAAGAGGTGTTGATCAAAGCAGTATCTTTGTTTATCCCTATTTACACCATGTCCTATTTTCGGCTTCCCACTGCCTTATGCAATAAAATTAATAGCATTGTGAGTAATTTTTGGTGGGATCAACAGTAAAATGAAAAGAAGATCCATTGGGTTGTTTGGTCCAAACTCTTTGAGTCAAAGAGTGAATGAGGTTTAGGTTTCAGAGATATGGAAAGCTTCAATAGGGCCTTAATTGCTAAACAAGGTTGGAGAATTCTCTATAATCCTAACTCTCTTTTGGCTAGTCTTAAATGGTAAATATTATCCACATTCATCCTTCCTTCAAGCAACCTAAGAAAATAGGGCATCATAGGGATGGAGGAGTGTTCTATGGGGAAGAGAAATTCTCAATCAAGGCATTCGTTGGCATGTTGTTAATGGAGAGAACATTTTTTGCAAAGAAGACGTATGGGTTCCGCTCCTTTTCCCAGGCAAGCCACATCTTAAAGAGGGACATGATACAAATATTTGTCCCGAAGCTTTGAGCCAGCAGATGTTGAGAAAATTAAAGCCATTCCTCTCAGTATTTTTGCTAGGGAAGATTGGTTGGTATGGCACTGTAACGACCCAAAATCGGACCGCTACCGGCGCTAGGATCCAGATCGACTTAAGGTCGCCGGGACCCGTAGTAAACCTAACATACATCCTGTCATACCTGATAAATCCCATACATGATCATACAATTTCATAAAAACTTTAAACTTTTTCATTCACCAAGCTCGACCTGTGCATGCACTGAAACTGATTACTTCAAACTCCCATACTAGAGCCCTCATCAAATGCTCTAGTTGGGTCAACATTACATTAGTCAAGCTTGGTTTACATTTCATTAAATAGAATATTACATAATGATCATGAACAAAAGGGATTAACCATAAACTCTAGGGTCACGCACAATACTAATCCTCCATACAAATCTATACAATATCTTACATTACATTACATTACATTATCTTTCATGTCCACAACTAACTATTACATACACTATACTTCTACTCTTGCTGACTTCCTGGTCTATCCCGAACCTGCAAACCTGGGGGTTGAGGGAAAGGGGTGAGCTACTAGAGCCCAGTGAGCAGAATAGTAAAACAATATATTAAAATCTATGCTTTCATGAAATGCATCACATCACAAACAAATCACATCAAGGATGGACTTGTCACCAATAGCCCTCTACACATTCCAATGGTGCCAGGGACGTAGAATGGGCCTCACTGGTCTTTCTCTTACATCGTGTCAAGGGCGTAGAATGGGCCTCACTGGACTTCCATACCGTATCATCGTCATCATATCATACCGAGGACTAATGAGTCATCCAACATCCATCCACATCAATATCATAGTATGCAATGCAACATATTCATGAATTCTAATGCAAACAACCTAGTATATATCATGGCATTCGTGATGCATGAACATGCTTGAAATTTATTTACTTTGAAACATAAAGATCCATTCTACTCACCTCAGGCTGACTCTGAACAGACTCTGAAGCAGCTATCTCACTGCTGGGGTCCTCGGTTCCTCGGGTCCAAACCTACACAGATGGACTCAAATAAGGGACCAAACATACACTAACATGACTCTAAACATCTCCCCAAAAACCCCCTAAAACATCATAAAATAATCATAGAAAACATGCAAAGGAAGGCTGAACAGGGCACTTTCGGCGGCAGGTTCGGCGGCTGAAAGTCCCTCCAGAGCCGAAAGTCACCCACCTTCGGCGGCAGGTTCGGCGGCCGAAACTCCCTTCCAGAGCCGAAAGTCCAAACTTTCGGGGGCATGGTTCGGCAGCCAAAACTGCCTCTTCAGGCAGGTTCGGCGGCCGAACCTGAGTTCTTCCAGAATGGCAGAACTCAAGCTTCTCTCACACATTCAGCCAACCAACCTTCCAACTCAAACCAATTCATGCAAAAACATGCAAAAACACATCTTCAAGCATTTAGGGGCTTAGAACTAACCTATACCCCAAAAACATCTCATTTAGCATACATTTACCATAATGGGTACATAAACCCTAACACTTTAAATCTACTCTAAACATGCATCATATACCCTTAAAACCCCTCAAAACTTACTTAAAACATAGGAGAGGGTGAGGATCTACTCTTACCTCTTGAAGATCGAGAGGAAAGGCGATCCAAGCTTGGAGATGTAGAGAAACTAACTCCTGAGGTCTCCAAGCTTCCAAACTTCGATCTTTGCTCAAAAATCTTCAAAACCAAGTTAAAACTCATCAAAACCAACCATGGAAGGGCATGGACTCACCTTTGCCCGAAAATGGAGAAGAAAGCTCGCCCATTTTTGGACATGGGGCCTTTTATAGGTGGCTGGCCAGACCACCTTCGGAGGCCAAAGGTGCTTCCAAAACTCTACCACGTCCGGCGGCCGAACTTGACATTCAGCGGCAGCAAAAGGGAGCCACTTTCGGCGGCCGAACATGAGGTTCGGCGGCCGAACATGAGGTTCTGCGGCCGAACATGAGGTTCTGCGGCCGAACCTGGCATTTCCTTTCAAAAATTTTTTTTCTTTCAAAATTCAATTTTCTTTCTTGATCAAACCATAAAAACATGTAAAAAAATATTTTAGAAAACCTTTATTTTACCCTTCTAGAAGATTCCGACATCCGAGAAATTCCGAATTTCAACGGAGATTCCACCGAAAGGTAGGAAATTCCGGTGCCGGGGTCTAGCCGGGTATTACAGGCACTTTGAGAATAGCGGCGTTTATTCAGTCAGGTCTGGTTATTGGAAGGCTAAAGATTTGAGTAGACGGTCAGCTATGGAATCTAATGGTAATCTGAGTCCGAGTTCCTCAGCTCATAATTCTTGCTTCTGGAAGTCTCTTTGGAAGACTAATGTTCCAAGTAAACTTCGGATTTTCCTATGGCTTTTTTGCTTAGAGCGGCTACTTTGTAAAGACCTCCTTCATCATCGGATCCAATATATAGACCCGGCCTGTTCTTTTTGTGGAGGGAAGGAATCTATTGATCACATTTTTTTCTCATGCCCTCATACTATCTCAATTTGGTTTAATTTTCCATTGCAACTTCGTTCTTCTTTATCTTTCGAGCTCAACAATGATAGACAAATGGTCAGAAGTTTGTAATGCTCTTTTCCAGAAATTTGATTCAGATAGTCTAATATAACTTTTTGCCTTCCTTCTTTGGCAAATATGGAAAGATAGGAATGTTTTCACATTCAATTATATATCTAAACCGGCTGAAGAGTCTGTTAGTTTGGCAATCAGAAGTTGAGATGATTTTAGAGAAGTCACCTCCACCCCTCCTCTCCCTTCGCATCAATCAGAAGTAGATCAACAGCTGTTGGTTCATCAATCTCAACTCTCTTGGCAACCCCCTCCTCTCGGTCTCATAAAACTTAACTTCGATGTAGCTTGGGACAAGAATTCGAATTCAGGAGCCACTGCAGTTATTATTCGTAATCCTTCCGGAAGTGTTATTGACTGGTGCTGTCGTTCGTGGGCCTCTATCTCAGACCCCTTCAATTTGAGAGCATTGCTTGTTGAGAAGCACTTCTTTTTGTCAAAAATAGAGGCTTCTCTCGCTCTATTATAGGAGATTCTCTTATCACAGTTCAAGCCTGTAAGGGTAATCCAGCTCCCCTTAATATTCAAGATATTATTTCTGACTCATTAGATATAGTTAAATCCTTTTAATTTAAAGTTTTCATTTATGATTAATTATTTTTATTTATATTTCATATCTTCTTCTTCGTGTATAATTTAATTTATTAAAAAATTTAAATTAATTTTTATAAAATTATACAAGAATTTTATTCTTATTAAAATGATAATTTTTTAAATTAAAAAAATAAAAATTTTCACTGAAAAAGAAAATAAAAATCAAAAGGTTAATGTTGATATTTTATAAGTTTTAATTGTTAAATAGTTCACAATAAATTTGTACTTGTAACGACCCGAAAATCGGACCGCTACCGGCGCTAGGATCCGGGTCGACTTAAGGCCGCCGGGACCCGTAGCAAGTCAAACATACATCCTGAAAACCTGTTTAATTCCATACATGATCAAGAAAATACATAAAAATTTAAAACTTTTCTTTCATACATCCAACTCAACCTGAACATGCACTGCACATAGTCATAATCATAAACATGATCCCTCTGTGGGATCTCATCAATGCCCCAATGGGCGATACATCATAAGATGAGTTGGCTTTCATAAACATAATAAAACATTTTTGATCATGTAATAAAAGGGATACCTCATACACAACGTCAAGCACAATATCTAATCCTCAATATCATTATATGACTGAAACTGTACTTTTACATAACATTAATACATCTATCATGTCCACACTAACTATTACATACACGTGACTTCGTTACTCTTGTAAACCTCCTGGTCTACCCTGTACCTGCAAACCTGGGGAAATTGGGAGAGGGGTGAGCTACTAGAGCCCAGTGAGCATAATAATAAAACACTTAAAACATATGATAACATGAAATGCATCACATCACAGCTAATCACATCAAGGATGAACTTGTCACCAATAGCCCTCTACATGGTCCAACTGTGCCAGAACGTAGAATGGGTCCTGGTCTTTCCCTTACATAGTGCCAGCGAACGTAGAATGGGTCCCACTGGTCTTACTTTCCGTACCGTACATATCATATCGTCATATCATAGATCGAGGGCTATGGATCATTCAACATTCATCCACATCAACATCAAAATGTGCAATGCAACATATTCGTGAATTCTAATGCAAGCAACCTAATTCATCACATGGCATTCATGATGCATGAACAATGCTCAAAACTTTGAAATTTATTTACTTTAAACGTAAAGGTTTATTCCACTCACTTCTGGATAGCTCTGACCAGACACTGGGGCAACAGACTCACTGTTGAGGTCCTCGGTTCCTCGGGTCCGAACCTACACAGGTGGACTCAAATGAGGGACCATACATACATGAACATAACTCTAAACTACTCCCCAAAAACCCCCTAAAACATCATGAAACAATCATACAAAAATATGCAAGAAATGGCTGAACAGGGCACTTTCGGCGGCAGGTTCGGCGGCCGAAAGTCCCTCCAGAGCCGAAAGTCAGGCAGGTTCGGCGGCACCTTCGGCGGCCGAAACTCCCAGACAGAGGCGAAACTCATGCATGTTCGGCGGCCGAAACTCCCAGACAGAGACGAAAGTCTCCTTTCGGGGGCAAGCTTCGGCGGCCGAAAGTTCCTTCGGCTGCCGAACCTGGTTTCTCCCAGAATGGCAGAAACTCAGCTCCCCTATGCATTTATGCCTCCTATCTCATCCAAACATGCATAAACCTATTCTACAACATTCCTCAATCATGCACAAGCAAACATACAAGTTCCTAGGGGCATCAAACCATAAAAAACCCCAACTACAACACACAAGCAACTCACATTGTCCAAAAACACAATTAAAACCCATAAACCTAACCATGAGCTAAACATGCATTCTACCCCATAGATCTTGCATAAAACTTACTTTAAACATGAAATGAGCTTAAGATCGGCTCTTACCTCTTGAAGATCGAGAGAGAGACGTCCTAAACTCGGAGGTGGGAGATTTTTGGGTTCTTGAACCTCAAAGCTCCAAAACTTGCTTAAAACTCAAAAATCTTCAAAACAAAGTAAAAACTTGTGAAAAACTCGAAAGATCTGAAGGAAAAGACTCAAGATCGGTGAGGGGTGGCGGAGAACTCACCTTGGCCGGAAATGGGGAAAAAGCTTGCCCGTTTTCGGCTAAGGGACCCTTTTATAGTGGCTGGCCAGGCCACGTTCGGGGGCCGAACGTGCCTCCGCATGCATGCCATGTTCGGCGGCCGAACTTGAGGTTCGGCGGCCGAACCTGGACTTTCCTCACTTATGCTTTCGGGGGCCTAAAGGCGCTTCCGAAGGCATGCATGTTCGGCGGCCGAACTTGAGTTTTCCTTCAAGGTTGTTTTTATGCAAAAACTCATTTCCATTATACTTAAAACCATGAAATACCTTAAAACATTTTATGAAAACATGGTTCTACCCTACTAGAGGCTTCCGACATCCGAGATTCCACTAGACGGTAGGAATTCCGATACCGGAGTCTAGCCGGGTATTACATTCTCCCCCCCTTAAGAACATTCGTCCCCGAATGTACCTCAACTAGCACATAGCATGGCATGAAACATAACATACATACATACATAGCACATAAACACATAGAGATCTAACCTTAAAAGAGATGAGGGTACTGCTGGAGCATAGTCTCCCGTGTCTCCCAAGTGCATCCCTCCAAATTGTGGTGGTTCCACAGGACTTTCACCATCGGGATTTCCTTGTTCCTTAGCTTTCTGATCTGGGTGTCAATGATCCGTACTGGCTGTTCAACATAGGTGAGATCCTCTTGGACCTCCACATCAGGCTCACTAAGAACCTTGCTCGGATCTGACACAAACTTCCTCAACATTGAAACATGGAAAACCGGATGGATTCTTTCCATTGAAGCAGGTAAATCCAGCTTGTACGACACATTCCCGATCCTTTGCAAGATTTCAAAGGGTCCGATGTATCGTGGGGCTAGTTTACATTTCTTCCCAAAGCGAACCACTCCCTTCATAGGAGACACCTTGAGCAATACCAGATCCCCCTCCTGAAACTCTAACTGCCTTCTGCGGATGTCTGCATAACTCTTCTGTCTGCTTGCAGCAGTCTTGATTCTTTCTCTGATTATGGGTACTACCCTGCTGGTAATCTCTACTAGCTCAGGCCCTGCCAAGACTTTTTCTCCAACCTCTTCCCAGCAAACAGGTGATCTGCACTTCCTTCCATATAAAGCTTCATATGGAGCCATCCCGATGCTAGCATGATGGCTGTTATTGTAGGCAAACTCCACCAAAGGTAGATGCTGCCTCCAAGAACCGCCAAAGTCCAGCACACACATTCTGAGCATATCCTCTATGGTCTGAATGGTCCTTTCTGATTGTCCGTCCGTCTGGGGGTGGAAGGCAGTACTGAAATCCAACCTGGTACCCATGGCGTTCTGCAGACTCCGCCAAAACCTGGAGGTGAACTGGGGCCCTCTATCTGACACTATCGAAACAGGAACCCCATGCAGTCTGACGATCTCATCCACATACACCTGCGCCAACTTGTCCACAGAATAGCCACTCCTGACAGGAATGAAGTGAGCAGATTTAGTGAGTCTGTCCACAATCACCCATGTAGAGTCCAATCTGTTGGACGCCGCCGATAACCCCACTACGAAGTCCATAGCTATATTTTCCCATTTCCATTCTGGAATAGGTAGCGGGTTAAGCATTCCAGCCGGCTTCTGATGTTCCAGCTTCACCCTCTGACACACTTCGCAGGCTGACACAAACTGTGCCACTTCTTTCTTCATAGCTGGCCACCAATAAACCTTCTTTAGATCTTGATACATCTTGGTGGCTCCGGAGTGAATGCTGTATCTTGCATTATGAGCCTCTCTCATAATGTCTCCTTTTAGCCCTATGTCATCTGGTACACATAGTCTGCTCCCATAGCGGAGGATCCCCTTGCTGTCGAATCTGAACTCACTATCATTGCCTGACTGAACAGTCCTGGCAATCTTCACCAACTCCGGGTCCTCATGCTGTTTCTGAGCCACCTGCTCCAGAAACACGGGTGCCACTCTCATCTGGGCCACCAAGGCACCTGTACCAGACAACTCCATCTGTAGACCTTCCTCAATGAGCTTGTAGAACTCCTTCACCACTGGCCTCCTCTCTGCCGATATGTGGGATAAACTGCCGAGTGATTTCCGGCTTAAGGCGTCTGCCACAACATTCGCCTTACCCGGATGGTACTGAATCTTGCAATCATAGTCACTCAGCAGCTCCACCCATCTTCTCTATCTCAAATTCAAATCTCTTTGACTCAGGATGTACTGCAGGCTTTTATGATCTGTGAAGATCTCACATTTTACCCCATAGAGGTAGTGCCTCCACATCTTGAGTGCAAAGATTACTGCTGCCATCTCAAGGTCATGCGTGGGGTAATTCAACTCATGCTTCTTCAGCTGCCTAGAAGCATAAGCAATCACCCTCTCGTTCTGCATCAGTACACAACCCAGTCCCACACGGGACGCATCACAAAAGACTGTAAAGTCCTCATCACTAGATGGCAGAGCTAAAACTGGTGCTGAAGTCAACCTCTTCTTAAGCTCTTCAAAACTCTCTTCGCACTGGTCGGTCCACAGAAACTTCTGATTCTTCCTGGTTAGTCTGGTCAGAGGAGCTGCTATCTTTGAGAAGTCCTGAACGAACCTCCTGTAGTAACCTGCCAAACCCAAGAAACTCCTGATCTCCGTCACTGAAGTGGGTCTAGGCTAGTTAGCCACAGTTTCTGTCTTCTTGGGGTCTACCTCTATACCATTTTCTGACACCACATGCCCCAAGAACGAAATGCTCCTCAGCCAGAACTCACACTTAGAGAACTTGGCATACAAGCCATGTTCCCTTAAAGTCTGCAGAACCAACCTCAGATGATGGGCATGCTCCTCTGCGTTCTTGGAATACACTAAGATATCATCTATGAAGACAATAACGAAGTGATCCAGGTATTGACTAAATACTCTGTTCATGAGATCCATGAATGCTGCAGGGGCGTTGGTTAACCCAAACGGCATCACAAGGAACTCAAAATGCCCATATCTGGTCCTGAAAGCTGTCTTTGGCACATCTTCATCCCTTATCCTTAGCTGATGGTACCCCGATCTTAGATCTATTTTGGAGAAACAACCCGCTCCTGCTAGCTGGTCGAATAGATCATCGATCCTTGGCAGAGGGTACCTATTTTTGGTAGTGACTTTGTTCAACTGCCTGTAGTCGATACAAAGTTTGAGGGATCCATCCTTCTTTCTCACAAACAAGACCGGAGCACCCCAAGGTGAGGTACTCTGTCGGATGAAGCCCTTTTCTACCAGCTCTTGCAATTGCTCCTTCAATTCCTTCAACTCGGCTGGGGCCATCCTGTAGGGAGGGATAGAGATCGGTCTAGTTCCAGGCATCAACTCTATCTCGAACTCTATCTCCCTAGCAGGTGGTAAACCTGGAAGCTCATCTGGAAAGACATCCTGAAACTCTCCGACAACTGGCACCGAGGCTGGCTCCCTGACCTGACTGTCTAGCTCTCTCACATGAGCTAAGTACCCCTGACATCCCTTCCTAAGCAACCTACGAGCCTGAAGAGCTGATATCAGACCTCTAGGTGTACCCCTTTTGTCTCCTCTGAAGACGACCTCTGACCCGTTCTGATCTCTGAACCTGACTACCTTGTCCCTGCAGTCCAAGGTAGCATCATGGGTAGATAGCCAATCCATCCCTAGAATGACGTCAAAGTCTGTCAAATCTAGAACCACAAGGTCGACGGAGAGGCATCTTCCCTCAATAAAAACTGGACTGAACCGGCAGACTGACACTGCCACTGACGGGTCACACTTGGGTCCACTGACCCATAGGGGACACTCTAACCCAGAGACTATCAGACCCAACCTCTCAACGGCTCTCAGAGCAATAAATGAATGAGATGCACCCGGGTCCATTAAAGCATACACATCAGAACACCCAATGACGAGATTACCTGACACCACGGTGTTGGATGTGTTAGCCTCCTGCTGAGTCATGGTGAAGATCCTGGCTGGAGCTGATGGACCTTCACCTCGGGAACCAGAAGAAGAGGCTGCCCCTCTCCCTCTACCTCTGCCACTGCCCTGAGTTGTGGCTGGAGCTGCTGGCTGTGCCACACTACCAGAAGCTGTCTGCTGGGGCTGGCCCATAAAAGGTGCTCTAGGACACTCCCGAGCTATGTGTCCCTCCTGTCCGCATCTGAAACATGTATTGGTCCCAGCTCGACACACTCCCCTGTGCGGCCTTCCACACCTCTGGCATTCTGTACCATCTGAGCCTGAACTCGAGCCACCGCCAAAACCCAGACCGGATTTCAACTTATTCCAAAACTTATTCTTCTTCGGCTTCTTGGTGGTGTTATCCCACCTCTTCTTACTTGAGCTCTGAGAAGAGAGACCTGGCCCTCCTCTGCCTGGGGTCTTAACCCCTGAAGACTGGGTCACTGACTGCTTCACTGACCCCTCAACTATAGCACTCGCTTCCATCCTTCGAGCCATATCCACCACAGTGTGGAAACCCTCCCTCTCAACTGACTGAATCAACGAGGAGTACCTAGAATGCAGCTTCATAACATATCTCTTGGCTTTCTTCGTATCTGTATCTAGAGCTTGCCCTGAAAAAGGCAATAGCTCTAAGAATTTATCCGTGAACTCCTCTACGCTCATGTGTTCTGTCTGCCTCAGTTGCTCAAACTCAATCATCTTCAGTTCTCTGGAACTGTCTGGAAAAGCCCATCCAGCGAACTCATTCGCAAATTCCTCCCATGTCATACCGTCTAGTCTCGGGTCCACATAACACTTGAACCATTCCCGTGCCTTCTTGCACTTTAAAGTGAACCCTGCCATCTGAATGGCCCTGCTATCATTCGCCCCTAGCTCATCAGTTATTGTCTTTACTACTCTCAGATACTCAAAGGGATCGTCCCCTGACTTGTATTTGGGAGCATCCAGCTTAAGGTAATTTGTCATCTTTACTTTGCTCCCATCGGCTGAGCTAGGTCTAGGAGGTTGAGTAACTGGGGCTGCTGGTTCTGTGGGTGGTGGAGGTGGGGGTGCAGCATTCCCCGAGGTGGGGTTTGCCGGGTTTGGATAGAAGGGTGAGGGTGGATAAGCTGGGTACTGTGTGTAAGGTGGATAGAAAGGTGGATAAGGCATGTAGGTAGGGTAGGGGTTAAAGCTGGAGTAATCCGATGTGCCTCCCATCGGATACCCTGAACCCTGTGGGAAAGGTGGATAATGGGGTGGAAAACCATACCCCGAGGCCTGAGCGCCTCCCTGAGACTCCCCTGTCCCCTCTTCCTCCATGCTCACATCCAGGTTCCCATCCCTCCTCTGATCCTCTTCCATAACCTCCCTCACATCTGAAGAACTTCATCCTCTATCTGTCCCCCTTCTGCTAGCATCAAAAGACCTTCTGGGGTCCCTTGACACTCTTTCTCTGTTGGCTCTACAAGACATCGCCCTAGGCAATATAGGAGGACGGGCGCTCGTGCCCTCATCCTCAGGTGGTACTCCAGTCAATCGTGCAGATCGACGAGTTCCTCTCATCCTGTTTTCTGAAAAACAGTACACATCACAAAAACATTAGCATCATATGGTTCATGTGGGCACACATGAACCCTCATCACATATACATCATTCATATCATAGCATCAATGCACATGTATATAATCATGGCATTACACATCATCATACAAGACAGGACTCCACATCCTATCCTAGTGGACATGATCTTCCTATTGTGCTTGACTTTCTAGAACATCTATGAGCCCGACACTCTAGGTCCGATCCTATGAACCTAGGGCTCTGATACCATTCTGTAACGACCCGAAAATCGGACCGCTACCGGCGCTAGGATCCGGGTCGACTTAAGGCCGCCGGGACCCGTAGCAAGCCAAACATATATCCTGGAAACCTGTTTAATTCCATACATGATCAAGAAAATACATAAAAATTTAAAACTTTTCTTTCATACATCCAACTCAACCTGAACATGCACTGCACATAGTCATAATCATAAACATGATCCCTCTGTGGGATCTCATCAATGCCCCAATGGGCGATACATCATAAGATGAGTTGGCTTTCATAAACATAATAAAACATTTTTGATCATGTAATAAAAGGGATACCTCATACACAACGTCAAGCACAATATCTAATCCTCAATATCATTACATGACTGAAACTGTACTTTTACATAACATTAATACATCTATCATGTCCACACTAACTATTACATACACGTGACTTCGTTACTCTTGTAAACCTCCTGGTCTACCCTGTACCTGCAAACCTGGGAAAATTGGCAGAGGGGTGAGCTACTAGAGCCCAGTGAGCAGAATAATAAAACACTTAAAACATATGATAACATGAAATGCATCACATCACAGCTAATCACATCAAGGATGAACTTGTCACCAATAGCCCTCTACATGGTCCAACTGTGCTAGAACGTAGAATGGGTCCTGGTCTTTCCCTTACATATCATAACATAACAGTGTCCAACTGTGCCAGAACGTAGAATGGGTCCTGGTCTTTCCCTTACATAGTGCCAGCGAACGTAGAATGGGTCCCACTGGTCTTACTTTCTGTACCGTACATATCATATCGTCATATCATAGATCGAGGGCTATGGATCATTCAACATTCATCCACATCAACATCAAAATGTGCAATGCAACATATTCGTGAATTCTAATGCAAGCAACCTAATTCATCACATGGCATTCATGATGCATGAACAATGCTCAAAACTTTGAAATTTATTTACTTTAAACGTAAAGGTTTATTCCACTCACTTCTGGATAGCTCTGACCAGACACTGGGGCAACAGACTCACTGCTGGGGTCCTCGGTTCCTTGGGTCCGAACCTACACAGGTGGACTCAAATGAGGGACCATACATACATGAACATAACTCTAAACTACTCCCCAAAAACCCCCTAAAACATCATGAAACAATCATAGAAAAATATGCAAGAAATGGCTGAACAGGGCACTTTCGGCGGCAGGTTCGGCGGCAGGTTCGGCGGCCGAAAGTCCCTCCAGAGCCGAAAGTCAGGCAGGTTCGGCGACCGAAACTCCCAGACAGAGATGAAAGTCTCCTTTCGGGGGCAAGCTTCAGCAGCCGAAGGCTGCCTCCACAAGCATATTCGGCGGCCGAAAGTTCCTTCGGCTGCCGAACCTGGTTTCTCCCAGAATGGCAGAAACTCAGCTCCCCTATGCATTTATGCCTCCTATCTCATCCAAACATGCATAAACCTATTCTACAACATTCCTCAATCATGCACAAGCAAACATACAAGTTCCTAGGGGCATCAAACCATCAAAAACCCCAACTACAACACACAAGCAACTCACATTGTCCAAAAACACAATTAAAACCCATAAACCTAACTATGAGCTAAACATGCATTCTACCCCATAGATCTTGCATAAAACTTACTTTAAACATGAAATGAGCTTAAGATCGGCTCTTACCTCTTGAAGATCGAGAGAGAGACGTCCTAAACTCGGAGGTGGGAGATTTTTGGGTTCTTGAACCTCAAAGCTCCAAAACTTGCTTAAAACTCAAAAATCTTCAAAACAAAGTAAAAACTTGTGAAAAATTCGAAAGATCTGAAGGAAAAGACTCAAGATCGGTGAGGGGTGGCGGAGAACTCACCTTGGCCGGAAATGGGGAAAAAACTCGCCCGTTTTCGGCTAAGGGACCCTTTTATAGTGGCTGGCCAGGCCACGTTCGGAGGCCGAACGTGCCTCCGCATGCATGCCATGTTCGGCGGCCGAACTTGAGGTTCGGCGGCCTAAAGGCGCTTCCGAAGGCATGCATGTTCAGCGGCCGAACCTGAGTTTTCCTTCAAGGTTGTTTTTATGCAAAAACTCATTTCCATTATACTTAAAACCATGAAATACCTTAAAACATTTTATGAAAACATGGTTCTACCCTACTAGAGACTTCCGACATCCGAGATTCCACTGGACGGTAGGAATTCCGATACCGGAGTCTAGCCGGGTATTACAGTACTTATCAATAAAAAACTATTAAAAACATTTATAAAATTAAAAAAAAAATCTCAACAACTTGTGATTTACAGTATTGATCCGCAATGTCACGCCCATTGAGTAATTTTTTCGAATTTATCTCAGCACGAAAATTTTTGATGAGATTGGCGAAATATGTGAGGTGGAAATAATAACGATAGATTTTTTTAATGTCATAAACTTTAAGTTTATATTTATTAATTCTAAAGCGTGGGTCGAAATCCTTATATTTGATTGCATCATATAATTATCAATAAGAATATAGATTTTTCAAACATTTTATCTCAAATTATTTATTATTATTATTTTTTAAACTGGCTCGAATTATTTATTTTATAAATTAATCTTATATTAATATTATATTTTAATTTTTAAAATCTCTTTATAATCATGTTATATAAATTTTATTTTTTAAAATTTTGCAATAAACTTTTTAATTAATAAAACTATCGAAAGTTTTATACTTACACACAGGTGCCTTACTGGTTTCAAACTAATTTAGCCAAGAAGTTAAAATAATCTAAATTAAAATTTTCCATTGCAAGTGATATTCAACATTGATCACTATAATTTCCCTTATCCCGCAATTGTTTACTCATTATCCTTGATGAGATTTAAAAAATCCGAAAGGCCAAAACTGGCCATAAATAAATAATTTCTGTTTAAAAAGAAAAAATCCAATAATGCGTGCAGGTGGGGGACGCGTGCCCTTTCTGTAATTAACGGAAAAGTCTACTCAACTTGTCTGTTGGGCTCTTTGCTTTCCAATTCCACTCCTTGGTTCTGTACAAAGTATTATCTATCGTCTTTCCTCCTCCCTCTCCGCTCTGCTTCTGTGAATTGTGATCCCACGGCCGGGCGCCGAAACCGCCAAGTTAGTACACTGGCATCGCTAATCCCTAGCCGCCTCTCTATCTTCTTCTATATTCAATCGCTAATGCTCGTCAATCGTCAATTACTTTATGCTGAATCATTTCATCAATTTTCTATGTGTTCATCGAGTACTTGTCTCTGTATTCTACGATCTGTTTGGTTCGCATGAAAACGTGAAGAAATTAAATGGAAAATGAAATCACTTTGCTTTTTTTGGCATTGTTTCATTTGAGGCTTAATTTCTGATTTCTGCTTTCAGTTCATTTTGATATGGCGTTATATTTGAATTCGTTCGTGTGATGGTTTCCTAGATTTAGACGGAGGTTTTGTCGTTGATAGAAGTTGTAATTTTTTGAATTTTCATTAGTGGAATTTGGTTTTCATTGATCCGAACTGTGATTGCTGCGTTCATTGTCACTTTTTTACTTGGAAATGGTTATTATTAGTAAACATTGGATTCTCTTTATATGGAAACATCATCCTGAAAATGTTTTCTATTTATGAGTCATGAATAATTTAAAATGACCGACGAAGCTGTGCACGTTCAAACATGTTCACATGTGTGCATGTGTTCTGGTGTGTGCGCACATATATGATCGTGCATGCTTGTAATTTGGCATGTAATTGGAGAGATGTGTTGCCTGCCATTTTTATGTGCATATACTTATTATATTTATTTAAATGGACTTATGTTTGGTCATTTATATATGTGCATGTATTAGATCTGTTAATCTTCTACTAAATATTTTCTATTTAGTTTCAGCACAGAGATGGGGGTATATCTCAGCTCCCCTAAAACTGAGAAGGTCTCAGAAGATGGTGAGAATCATAGACTTCGATATGGGTTGTCCTCCATGCAAGGGTGGCGTGCAACCATGGAAGATGCTGTCAGTTCTCTTTATAATTGTGCTATTTTTCTTAATGCTGGTTTAGTTGTGATCTTTATTGAATGATTACCTGCTCAAGTTATGAGATTGACCTGCCTTAAGTGGATATAATCATCACCACTGTTACAATTATGCTTTCCCTTTTTCTTATGGCACTTGTTGCAAAAGTTTGAACACATAGGCAAGGTGTTAAAACATCCTATGACTTGTGATTTGCTGAAAATAGCAAAAATTTGAAGAAAAACGGGAACTTGAAATGATATATTCTTTATTTGATTATCGTATAAAAATTTTGGATTAATTCTATGAAAATCTAGCAACGTTGACCTCATTGAAACAAAATTAAGATTGAGCATTTTTCTCATACAAATTAATGTTTAATAAACATGCTTAAATAAATGATTTAAACTGAAACTGATTCCCTGTAAGAATATATATGCTGCATAGGGCACAGATTTGCAGTCCCAGTTAGGGAACTTAAGAGGTTCTTTATTTTCCTCAAGTTTTGTACTTTTGCATACTGATTTTGTTGAGGTGTTTAACAGCATGCAGCTTATCCAGATTTGGACAGTTCCACATCTTTCTTTGGCGTTTATGATGGACATGGAGGTCAGAATTTATTTGAGTACTGTAGTTTTATTTTGTTTGAAGACTGAACTTAGAATGCTTCATTATATTTCAAAGCAAAAAACTTGAAAAGAAGTTAACGGATAGTTCACTATAATTGGAGACTGCAGTGACAATCTGGAGTAAAGATCTATTTATTTCATAAAGAATCATAAAAGGATGCAAAGCTTAAAATTTAGGAAACTAAATTAGAAGGATTGTCATGGAAGTGGCTTGCCGTCAGTATAGCTGTAATTACCCTTGTGCTGGTAGATCCTTGAGCCCACATCAAATTGCCCCTCTCTCAATGAGAGAAGGTACATTGTCTTAGTTGGTGTGTTGGAATTCATTATAGTAGCAGTAGTTCTTCAATGTGAAAAATGTTCTTTTCAATCTTTTATTAGCTTAGTGATGTGTATTTATGTGTTATTATCAACAAGTTCCACACATTTGCAGGCAAAGCAGTGGCAAAGTTCTGTGCTAAGTATCTTCACCAGCAAGTGCTGAAGAATGTAGCTTGTTCAGCTGGAGATTTGGGTACTTCTGCACAGAAAGCCTTTCTCAGGTTATTTTATGTGTCCTAATACATAAGCAAATTGTTACTTTCTTTCATTCTTGGTCAAGTTTCTAATTCTTCAGGTACTTTCGGAATGGCTACCAATTTAAAATAAAGTAAAATTTTGTGGAGGGATACAGTTAAATGCTTTTCTAGTTTCTACATCAAATATTCATTTGTTTGATTTATTTCTGCTTATACATTGATGCAGAATGGATGAGATGATGCGTGGACAGAGGGGGTGGAGGGAGTTAGCCATATTGGGTGATAAGATAGATAAGGTTTCTGGTATGATAGAGGGACTGATATGGTCACCTAGGTCTGGTGAAGCGAATGGCCATATTGATGATTGGTCTTCAGAGGAGGTACTCTCTACTCACAGATACACACTAAGAAAATATATTTTTTTTCAGTTTGCTATGGGATGTTATATTGCTGGCTAAAATTTCTATCATCAAATATGCATGAGAGAGCAAACATACACATGAAGAACACATAAACTGTTCAGATTTTCATGTCAGTAATTAAACCCTTTGCATTTCTGCAAGTTTGTTTTATTGTTCGTGCCAATATGCTAAATATCAAATGTAAATGGTAAATCCTGATAGTGAATCGAAATGAACAACTTCATGGAAATTCGCTAGTTTCTTGGTGCTTATGTTTACTGAGATGATGGTATTGTTGAGATCTCTAAAGGTGGTTATCAGTGTTATAATTAATTATTATTTGCCACCAGCTTAATATCGCTTTTTCCATCCATGGTTATTGGCATATTTGAGCAGGCAGTCCATTGGTTAAATCTTGAATTTCCAATTTGGAGATTTCGGGTTCCAGTGGTGTGGAAAATATGTTGGGGTGGGGGGGGGGGGAGGAGGGAGGGAGGGATTGGGACTTGTAAGTGAGGGCTGCTCCAATTGTGCAGCCTCGGGCCTAATGGGGCTCCTAGTCAATAGAAACGGTATCAATTGTGTTTTTCAACCCAATACCTTTTAGTGCATGTCATTGTGAACAGAATATTGATATTCTGAAGTAATGTGTTTAGACTTTGACAACTTGTGTAAGAACTGAATATTATTGCATTTGCTTCTCAAGTGCCTGGCTTAATGTTAAATTTGAATAAATAAATTACCATAAACTCATATACAGATATGCAAATTCATGTAATATACGAATCAGGAAAAATTATGGTAAATGAACCATATTTACTATGATGTTATTTCCTTTGTAGTATATGAAAATTTTGGATTGTTTGTCGTTTCATGGGCCATGCATGTTGAGAAGCTGACAGTTGCATCTTGCATGAGAGTGTTCAATAGGGCAAAATGAAGTTATAGATTTTGAGTTCACTCTGCCATTTTTATATGACATGGAATATAATAAGTGATAGTGTGGGCTTTGAATCTGTGAGACTAGTGTTTCTTATCTTAATTCATGTGTCTTGGAGTAATGCTAAACATTAAGCCGCTGGCTGACTTCATTTATTCTTTTTATGTTTTATTTTAGTGAAGGAAAATTATATATCCATAAAAAGGAGAAGTGTTGAATATACACATCATCCATCTTGGGTTTCTAGAAATGAGAAATAACACATTCAATTAAAATTTGATGGACAATTGGTAAATAGATATTAAGTTAATAAATTTAATTTAAGATGCTAGCTGGAAAGGTTGCACTGGGAATTTTT
This sequence comes from Manihot esculenta, assembly GCF_001659605.2. Classification (NCBI taxonomy): domain Eukaryota; kingdom Viridiplantae; phylum Streptophyta; class Magnoliopsida; order Malpighiales; family Euphorbiaceae; genus Manihot; species Manihot esculenta. The sequence continues at coordinate 9,726,666 of NC_035171.2, forward strand.
TAGCCCGTGAGCTCAACAATTATTTTATGAATTAGAATATTTTGTTTGATGTGTGCAGTATCCAATAATTGATGTATGCCAACATATGAGTAATCCAGCTATAATACAAGAATTTTTTTTGTTGTTGAAAAACCAGGGACCTCATTCTGATTTTCATGGACCAAATTCTGGAAGCACAGCATGCATTGCAATGATTCGAAACACTCAACTTGTTGTTGCCAATGCTGGTGATTCACGTTGTGTTATATCCAGGAAGGGTCAGGTATTTTTTTATCCTGTCCTCTGGTTACCTTTCAGCTTATTTTCCTTTCAGATGGGTGCAAGGGATTAATTGTAGCTGTTCCTTACTTTTTCCTCTGACCAAGAATTTCGACCATTCATTACAAACACTTGAATACATGGAAGCATATTAATATAATAATATCTACATATAACTTTGCGGCTGATTTTCTATGTTTAATTAGACCAATGATCATTTAATCATATTGCTTTCTGTCATACAGTTGATTTTAGGGAAAATTACAAGGAACACACTTATACTGAAGAGGCCAAAAAATATAGAAATTGGAAGATTGAAGAGAAGAATTATATTCAACAGGGCTTATACAGAAGCTGAATCAAATTCAAAACACCCTTATTGTTTTTCTTCTTTTTTCCTCCCCCTCCATCACGAGTCTAGAGCTGTTAATGCGATGTAAAAAGTGTTTGAAGAATGCCAGTATCAACTGTTGTAAGATTGTCGAAATCATTGCACTCCCCCCTTCTCGGAATTCCATACTGCATATCTTAGACCTAAACCTTTTTAGTTTTTATGATACTCCTTGGAATTTTCATTATAAATTTAATGCAATTTTGAATTTGTTTACTGTGATTGAGATAGTTCCATTTACTAGCACTATGGAACTTGGGTGCAACAAAGTGCTATTTATGAGCATAAAATTAATTGGAAAAAGAAAAAAAAACCTTGGCATCAGAATCTGTTAGGGAAACCCTAACAGAGAAGAAGAGAAATAGAGAATAGAGAGAGTGAGAAGAAGAAGAAGAATTAGGGAGAAGGAAGAAAGGAGTGATTGAGATCTAAGGGAAGAGAGAAAGAGAGTATTATTTCATCATTAATCTTGAATGCCTTACAAGACTACTCAGCTCACACTATATACACTCGGTAAGCTGGCAGTAACCGCTGGCATTAACAGAATAACCATTTTTTCCTCCAACTCTTAATTCTCTCTATTCTTATATATCTTTCTCCTATATATAATAATACCCCCTTCATTAGCACATTCTTGTCTCCGAGAATGTGAAAAGGATGGAAATTGAGCTTCAATAAAGGTCTTGTAGAATCTTCAGCAGACAAATTCACCCATTTGATCAAGCCTTGTAGTACCTTACTGCCACCTCTAGTGATCCATATTGTAGTGAGGACTTTTTCTAGAGCCACTATTACTTCTTCCTCTTGAATAGTAGGAAGGACCAGAATAGGGGTAATACCATCCCCTATTTTTTTTTTTAGCAGAGAGACATGAAAAATTGGGTGTATAGAAGAAGATTCTGGTAACAGCAGCCTGTATGCTACTGTTCCAATTCTTTCCAGTATTTGGAATGGCCCGTAATACTTGGCACTCAACTTCAAGTTCTGTTCAAGGCTAAGGAAGTTTGTCTAAAGGATTGGAGTTTGAGATACACCCAATCACCCACTGGTTCCTTAGGTTGTAGATGAGACATGCATCTGAGGTAATTTTCTACAGACTGATTGACCCTTTCAGTCTGTCCATTTGATTGAGATACACCCAATCACCCACTGGTTCCTTAGGTTGTAGATGAGACATGCATCTGAGGTAATTTTCTACAGACTGATTGACCCTTTCAGTCTGTCCATTTGATTGAGATACACCCAATCACCCACTGGTTCCTTAGGTTGTAGATGAGACATGCATCTGAGGTAATTTTCTACAGACTGATTGACCCTTTCAGTCTGTCCATTTGATTGAGAGTGATAAGCAGAGGAATAGGCCAATTGAATCCTCAAACATTTGAACAGGTCCTTCCAAAACAAACTTGTCAAAAGTTTATCCCTATCAAATACAATGAACTGAGGGGCTCCATGCAATCTGAACACTGTATCCAAAATCTTTCTTGTAACCACAGAGGCAGAAAAAGGGTGAGACAACCCAATGAAATGAGCATACTTTGAATCTGAAAACCACCACCAAAATTGTATCTTTAGCACCAGACTTGGGGAGATGCTCGATAAAATCCATTGAAATATGCTACCGGACTTGCTGTGGAATGGGCAGTGGCTGCAATAATAATCCAGGGGAAGAGCAGTGTTCCCCCTAGCACAAGTGTCACAAGTCTTGATAAACTGCAGAACATCAGTCAACATTCTAAGCCAGAAGAAATACCTTTCGAGTCTGGCATGAGTAGCATTAATACTAGAATGTCCCCTAAGCCTGTAGCATGGTAAAGTTCCAAAAATTTCTGCGCCAATACAGTAGCAGCTCCCACATATAGCTTTCCTTTGCACAACAACATTCCTTCCTTTAATGTGTACCCAGGAACAGCCGAACAACATGCTCATCTATAGAGAGCTTGGAAATTAGTTCTTCTGCTTTAACATCTTTGTCATAACCAGCAATCAAGTTAGTCATCTAAGTAGGAGAAACTGAGCTGTAAGATGTTTGAATACCATAGACTGCTAAATCTTCTGTCCTTGGCCTCCTAGACAAAGCATCAGCCACTATGTTTTCTATCCCCTTCCTATACAAAATCTTATAATTCAGCCCCAACAATTTGGATATGCCCTTATGCTGCAAATTTGTATGCAACCTCTGCTCTAAGAGAAACTTGATACTCTCATGGTCAGTTTTAATGAAAAACAACTCCTGCTCTAAATAATGCCTCCACTTTGAAACAACAAAAGTGATGGCTAAGAGCTCTTTCTCATACACTTCTCATACACTGACAGCCCCTGACTTCTAGGACCAAAGGCTTTAGAAATAAAAGCAATTGGATGATTCTGTCGTAAGAAATGACTTTAATTATTAAGGTAGGTGGGATGTTGCTAATGTCCTCCAACGATATGGAAATTAGATCCCTTTTGGTAATTGAAGAAGAAAATTCAGAGTGCAGATATTGCGATGGTTTTATTTCCAACCTTAAAGACTCTGGAAACCCAGATTTGCATTTGCCTTCTATTGTTGTATTAATGGAACATAACCTGATATATTCAGTTTATTGGTCCTTTCTGCATGATGCCTCCATTAGATGTTTCAGAAAACTTTCATTCACTTATGCAAGTCTTTTATGCAGGCATATAATTTATCAAAAGATCACAAGCCTGACCTTGAGGTTGAGAAAGATAGGATTCTGAAAGCTGGTGGTTTCATACAAGTTGGACGTGTTAATGGAAGTTTGAACTTGGCTAGGGCAATTGGTATATGAAGTTGTTCCAGTTTTGTTCCAAGCTAAGAAAGGGGAGGGGAAATTCCTGTTCTAACCTAAATGCTTGTCACGGTGACTTTGTTTTCTGCAGGTGATGCAGAGTTCAAGCAGAACAAATCACTCCCGGCTGAGAAGCAAATCGTAACTGCCAATCCAGACATAAATACTGTATGTAATGTCATTGACATACTTCTTACACGTTATTACCTTCGGTTTTCACCGTTGTTCTTTTTTTTTTCTTTTAGGGGAAATTACTATTTGGTCCATGTAATTTAATGAAATTAACTACTTAGCTACTCTATTTTCAAAAATACATTAGTTAGTTCCGATCTTTTTAAACTGTTAACTATTTAATCTCTCCAATGAATTGCAATGAGTAAATAGTTGTAATTTTGAGATTACAAGGATTAAGTAGTTGTGATTTTGAAATTGCTAGGATTGGACAGTTGTGTTTGAAATTGTATAGACTAATTAGAGACATTGGCATTTTAATAATTTCATACATTATTAATGGCTTAAATAAAATGGAGGGGCTAAATGTTAGCTATTTCAAAAGAGAGGGATTAGGTAGTTTATTGTTTAAAATGATCGGGACAACATAGTTTTTGAAAATAGAGGGACTAAATAGTTAGTTTCACCAAACCACAAGGACCAAATAGTAACTTTTCCTTCCTTTTAAATTGTTTGTTGCTATTTTTCAGTTAGGATTTATTAAGTTTTACAGAGGCAATTTCATGTCTAGAAAAAGATTTTTGTCAATTAGAGCTATTATCAGTATTCTGTAAGTTTGGCATGTTACTAAATCAAAGAATATATATATATGAGAAATGATATACATTTGAGCTTTAAACAAACTACGTGGTTTAGCTGGCATCACATGGTTTACACATTTGTCATTTAATACATATTTTCATTTTGCCATTCACTCTTTTTTTTTTAATACCACTTGTGTAGGTTGAGCTTTGTGATGATGATGAGTTTCTTGTTCTTGCTTGTGATGGCATTTGGTAAGTTGGTTTCTACCTGAGAAGTATGAATTTTCATTACCATGAAGAGAATTGCTTGCACATGATGTACTTTTTCTCTTCTTGTCATTACACATCTAGATCATTTTGTGGGTTCTGTTTAAAGCGTAAACCAAATGGGACCTATATCTAGAATGCAATCTTCCTTCCCCCCCTTCCCCCCCCCACCCCCCCCAAAAAAAAAAAAAAATCTTTTACCTTTCTCTTTCCTCTCGTCTCTCTCTGTCTGTCCCTTGTCATCTTTCTTTTGTCACTTGTGTCCCAGTCACCTTCAGCCACCTTCAAGATCATGCTAAGAATGATAGAACTGGACAGGGTTCATATACTTTGAAAGGCTCAGCTAAAGCGAGCATTTGGGTATTTACTCACATAACAAGTTTAACCCATATAAAATTTATTAAATTTGCTGAAAAAATTACGAAGTTAAGATGGAAACTAGACCTCCAAAATTCTGGTTCCCATGCAAAACGAGTTCTTTAAATTGCTGAAGCTTTGTGAGTTTGATGCAACACCACCAATTGTGATTGAGGTCTAGGCCCTATGTTCATGACGAACATGGTGATGAGTTGGCTTCTAAAGCTATTTTTGGATGAAACCAAGGATTGGAGAGAGAAAATTTTCAAAGTTCTTTTTGTTCAAATTGTTGTAAATCATCTTGCTGACAGTCTGGTTTTTGAAGGTGATTTCTGTACATTTTTTGCAATTGGATTGCCAAATAGTCTTAAACAATGACCAAAATATTGTAAGTGGGTGTAATTTATGTGTCGTACCTGGTGAATCACTGGAATCAAAATATATTGATATGAACATGTGAAAAACTAGAGTTAAGAAAAAGCAAATGAATTCCTGTCGATGATAGAAAGGAAGGGAAGTTAGTAGAGAGACTAGGAGGGCGAGGGAGAGGAACAGAAGAAAGGAAAAATAAGATTGGGAATTCTGCTTTGTAAACTAAAAGGAAATAACAAGAGGGGAAGGAAAAGCAGGAGGAAATAGCCAATGGCAAATCCGTGGACAATTGTTTACATGTTAAGAAGTTGGAACTCTTTTTGTGAAAAGACCTCCTTTGCCGGAGCCTTTAGCGTGTAGTACCTTCATTGAATGTGAGCATAATCTCAATATAGAACTTGTTTGGCATTATGGTTGAGGGCCGAACAAGGCATCTTGGGAAAAGCATGATTTTAAAATTTTTGAGAAAAGCAGTTTGGTGATAAGTTATTTTATTATTTTGGTGTTCTTATCACTAAAATAAATTCTCTTGTGCACTAGGGATTGCATGTCAAGCCAACAGCTAGTGGATTATGTGAGGGAGCAGTTAAACAATGTAAGGTTGTGTAAAGACTCGCTAGAATCTTGTATACATGAATTACTATAATTAACGGTTTTCCTATCATACTTCGTGCAGGAAAGTAAGCTTTCAGCAATCTGTGAGAAAGTTTTTGACAGATGTTTGGCACCTGCTGTTGGTGGCGAGGGATGTGACAACATGACCATGATCATAGTGCAGTTCAAGAAACCGATCAATCCATCTCTAGGGCAGCAGTCACTCGCTTCAGCTCAACGATCTGAGTCTAACACAACTGCAGTGAAGATCGGTGAAGGTTCAAAGGAAATCAAAGAATGAGTAACAGGAGTCCAAATATACCTACTTAGTGGTATTTTTTTTTTTCTTCAAGTTCACGCAAGACTTGAACAATTAGGAAGCCAGTTCTTATGATTGTAAATGATGAGTTTTATTTTTTTGGCCCCAGCTATCCACGCAATTCGAGTTTCTATACATGTATATTTGTTGGTTTCTTTAGAATTTTAAGCTTATTGACAGAGTCCTTATTCAGCAATTCCACGACTTTGAGATTTGGATAGACGGAAGTGTTATATGCTAACTACCCATGTTTTTATCGTGGAAAAACTGAAATAACCATGCTGATATAACCGTTGAAGTAACATGGTGATGAAGCTTATATGGGATTCAACACGTTAAGTGGCCGTAATACAACCCGTTGTTCGGATTTTGATTTGTGTTTGGAACATTGGAATATTTCGTAGTTATAAATAGACGTGTTAATTCACAGCCTTTTCACGCTATGATGCATTAGTATATACAGTTTTCAAATCATACTATGTGACTGGATCATATTTTCCTAGAATATTGTAATTTACAGTTGCGAAACTTTACGCTTATCCAATTTTTGCCTTTGAATTGTCTCCCTTTTCACTTGTAAGGGTGATTCTCGTGTACAACTCGACAAATCTTCAGTGCATATAGTTGAAATTCCTAAACAAAAGTAAATTTAATTTAATAAGCTCTATTAGTAAATACACTAAAATTACAAAATAGTTTTCAGCAGTATTTGAAGTGGAGGTTTTTTTCTGAAAAAATATTTAAGTATAAATTTTCTATTAAAGTGTAAAAATTTTGCGGAATGTGAGTTTAAACTTCATAATTAAAAAAAAACAAAATATTACATTCGGTTGTATAACCTATTAATTTAATTAAATTTCTCTATTTTCAAAGATCACTTAATAACGGTTTTTACAACTAAAAAATAAACCAAATATAGATATACGTCCTGGGCATTATTACAACATGATATTTATCATGTTTAAATATCTATAGATATTCCAAAAAAAAGAATCTATACCTAAATTGGATAAGCCAGTGTACTTAATGAGTCATTATATTCTTTATAAATAAATAATAAATATTAGAAAATAATGAGTCATCGCATTGTTGATTGAACCTGTCTCTGCCACAAATCCCTGTCCGTGAAGAAGACAATTTTGTTCTATTTCATGCTTTCCTTTCTTTTCATCTTTATCTACTTTTTCTTTCTATCCATTTAATTAGTCACGGATATAAAATTAGTCGAATTCCTGCACTATACGCGATTACTTGTAAAATTATATTAAATTAATATTTTAAAAATTTTAATAAATAATTAAAATTTTTAATTTAATAAAAAAATGACCTATATAAAAAATTAAAATTACGTATTCATAAATTTAACTTAATGATAAATAGATCTGAATAAATTTATGAAATCTCATATTCTACTCCTCAAATTAAACTTTTAATTCTCAAATTTTTATTTTAAAAATAAAATAATTTATATAAATAAATAAGAAGAGAATAAATAGATTTAAAATTTTTTCCTTTTTCAATTTGAAGTCATGGATAAAAATTCTAACTAATAAATTATAAAAGTAATAAAAAATAGTGTATATAGAAAATTATAAAATTAATTTAGAAAAGACTTATATAAATAAAAAAAGTAGAAAAAATAATAGTAAAAAATAAGTTTTAAAAATTCAATTTTTTTAAAAAATAGAAAAATAGAATTCTGAATATAAAAGAAATCTTGAACTTTTTTCTTGTTTCAATTTTAATATATAAATATAGATATTTACCAATTATTATTTTATCGCAGAAACAAAACTCTATAAAATTAGATACCTTCACTTAGACAAAAAAAAAAAATTAAAGAAAAATTACCGTATATTTCATTTTTCCAATTCTGAGAGTTTTCAGCATTGACCTCTATATATTATATGTAATGCAATTATATATAATATATATATTTCAGGTCAAAAAAATAAATTATTCAAATATAAAACTTCATACCCTCTGAGAATACGAATTAATTAAGTCATATCTGATTCACTATTTGTTTAAATTTAATAAGTTACTCTTCAATATTTATTTTACAAGGAATTTTTTCTCTTTTCTTTTTACATTTATTGGGCGTATGTTCTTCACAATAATACATTCTATAATAATTAGCTAAAAATGAAAATTCATACACAAAATATTTATTTTATTTCACAGTAAAATAATAATTATATATTATTATCGACTAGACATAACTTAAAAATTACATAAGTTTGCCAACCGGATCCGGTCCATATTGATAGTCAACTAATCACTTCTCTTAAAAAAAATTTTAAAACAAAATAAATTATACCAGAAAAAATATCAAAATGTTTGATGTGATACCCTTTTAATAAATACATAAAAAAAAAATACAAACAATTTATTTTTACCCTTACCCTTAACTTTAACAACAAAGTCAATGATTCTTGTATTCTATATAAATACTAATAGTAAAATAATAAGTCTCGAAGATGAAATTTCTACATTATATTAAAATTGAAAAGACACGATGTTGAATTTCACATCGGTTTAGTATAGAGATAATGTGCACTGTTTAATACTTCGATTTAGGATAAAAGTAATGTGTCTCTTATAAAAATTTTAGACACTTCTCCCACTAAATTAATTTTTGAGTGAGTTAGACCTGTTAAATTTATATGGTATCAAAGTCTCTCATACATGTGTCACGTCCCAATGTAGTCCTAAATAAGAAAGTATTGAATCCCACATCAATTTCAAATAGGATAATGCACTCCTCCCATTGAACTAACCTTTAAGATAAATTCAGTTTATTCAAATTTAATGCACAGTTAAATAGCAGTCACAATAGTATATCACTAAGAGCATTACACACGGCTAAATGTTATTCCTCACCACAGATGGGTAGTTGATATGGGTTTTCATTTTGTTTTCTTTCTTTACTTTTCTTCTGAAGATCCATAATGTTTGTTGGTGATAAAGATTAGGTCGCTATATCTTTTTGGCTCTATGAAAGTTCTTTGTATCTATATGGCGTTACACCGTGTAATTGCACTAATATGTCTAATGGGTTACATTCCTAAGCCGATGACCAGTCAAGAGTTTAGCTTGTTGGGTCATAAACTTTTCTGATCTTGATATAATTGCATGCATGCGCTTGTGGTTGTGCCATTTGTTCCATTGTTATATTAGAATTATTATGGATAACCGTCGGGTTTTGCACTCCTCTAAACTGGGTCGAGACTCATAGAAAAAGAACAGACCTCGAAACAGGTCTTAAGTACGAAGCGCCCTTCGACAGGCCTGATTAACTGCCCAGATTCCAGTACAAGCAACAGGCCAGGGTGTCAAAAAGACCTGAAACAGCCGGGCCCGAACTGGCCCAAATAACTTTTAGACCCACTTTTCACTTGGCCCAAAATGATTAACCCAAATTGTTTAGTAGTTCTGTGCTAACTATTATACCGATGTGGGACGGATTTGCGCCGCAAATCCGCAAGCAGGTAGCTGAAAGCAGCTGACCGTCACACTCGGACCCACTAAATTTTTGCGACGTCCTCGTCGCAACTGAATCGATTACAATTGCTAACCAGGACTGGACCCTTAGGTATTGTGGTTCGCTAGTACCTCGGGCGGCTCCACCTCGTCTTTTCACGGGTAGCCCTTTCCTCGCAGGCCCACTAGCTCCGCACAATTTGTCTGATCCAGGGTGGCTCTGATACCAAACCGTCACAAGGCCAAACCAGGAAAGTTGAAATTCGGCTATGTGATCTGACAAGAGGAAAGACAACAGACCCAATCACTTCGCAGCCCCGCCCATTTGCGTGCTGAGAGAAATTAAATGGCCGCCTGACATGGAAAGAGTCTCTGTAGTATCCGTACGTACGGACCAGTGCAACAGGAAAGGTAGTCCTATAGTAGAAAGGCCATTACACGTGACTAGTGAATAAAGGAAAAGAGCATAAAGAAAGAGACACGCAAGTTTATTCAACTATTACAAAATCCTATTTTTCTGAATAGCGGAACATCAATTATCATTTTTTTTTCAACTGTATTTATTTTATTTTATTTTTTTTATCAATTTAGATGGTGTATTAGTGAATCCGTTGATTTATGATGGTACTGGTCAATCAACTTGGATTGAATGTGGATTGTGAGTTCTGCTTTCTAAATTATCATTGTGGGTTTTGAGTTATTAAATTATTTTTCGTGAATATGAGTTGTTGGAATGTTTTGTTTTCGGTTCTTGGTAGAAGTATAATTCTTTTTTGTCCTGCAATAGACTTGCATTGTTAAAAAATAATAATAAAATAAAATAATTTTATGTATTTTTTAAAAATTAATTTTATAATAATAATTTTCTAATAATTCTTCGATCTTATTTTGAGACCCTCCACATATCTTCACTCTTCATGCAGCCAATTATCTCCTATATACCAGGACACATCTCCTCGAATTTTGCATGTTCTCCGCGTGTAAGCTTGAGGAAAATTTCCTTATCCCGCTTCTTTTTTTTCTTGTAGAACGGAAAAACAGAGACCCTATCTAACGGAGTAACGGTGGCGTTATCTACTTCTCTGTCTGTCTCTTTTCACTTTTGCCTTAATTTGCGAGCCTTTTTGCTGACGTTTCTTATCCATTATTTCCTCCTGCTATTTTTCTTTATCGTACCCTCTAAAATTGCCCACCTGTCTACATTACACGTCACCCATATTTTCTATGCCCTTCTATTTCATCGTTTTTGCAATTTGCCCCTTCTATTTCAGCTCTTATAGCTTTGCCCCCTTCTTTTTTTTTCTGACTTTGTTCAATCCTTCCTGGTTTCTTATTTTATTAACTATGTATATATATTATTTTTTTAGTCCGATTTGGATTTAACATTCATTTTTAAGCGGCTCAATTAATTTTTACATTATCGTAATATATAAATTAATTTTTATCTTTTTTTAATTTTATTATATTTTTAAAATATTTTTAATATTTAATAAAATTTAATATTTTTAAAATAATATAATTAAAAAATTAATAAAAATAATTTTTTAATATATATAAAAAATAAAATAAATAAAAATTATAAGACAGAAGAATTATTTTACTTATTCTATAGAGCAATTTGCAAAACCACAAAATATTTACAGTGACGGGGAATATTCCCAAAATAAACCCACTAATTTAATAAACCACCGTTAAAAAAAAAGGCAAAACACAAGTGGTTTCAGGATAAGCACAGAAATTTTCTTCCATTATTCTGCTGAAATTTCTGCAATTTACACGTCACAACCATCAAAGAATACGGACCTTGTGGATAAGGACCCCATCAATGGCTGTATTGAATTTCTTCTCTATAAATATTCCCCATTACCCATCTCCCCATTTTATCAGTCACCTCAATCCTTCTCCTTTTTTACTTTTTTGAAAATTTCTCTTAAATTATTGAAACTTTTCAGCTTCTCAAGGGCCAAAACCATCCATTCTCCGCCCCCTGTTTCCGTTTTTTGGGGTGTTTGTTTCTCGTTAAAATCTTTTGCAAGAAAAATTTTCTGGGTATTTTTCGTTGATTGATTTGAAAATATGGCTAGTGCTTCTGTTGGAATGATTGGAGGCAATGGTTGTGTTGGATCTTCATCTGCTTGGTTTCAGATCAAGAACAGAAGAAAAAAGAATAATCATATGGGGAGAGAAAGAACCAGATCTTTCCGTGTTTCTTCATCTTCATCTTCTGTGATGGATCCCTATAAGACTCTCAGGATCCAGCCTGGTGCCTCTGAATCTGAGGTCAAGAAAGCTTTCAGGCAGCTTGCTTTGCAGGTACATATAAATATTCTTCAATTTCTCTTTAGGGTTTTTTTTTTCCCCTTTACTGATTGGATTTTTTAATTAATTAATTAAATAATTTTTTTTTATTTTGGGTTTTTCAGTATCATCCCGATGTATGCAGAGAAAGCAATTGCAATGTGCAGTTCACTAGGATTAATGAAGCCTATGATGTATGTATTCATCTCTCTCTCAGTTTCTGCAAAAGCTTTTACCTGCAATTGAAAAATATTTTATTGTGAAAAATATATTTTAAAATAAATATATTAATAAATTTATATAGAGAATTATAAATAAAATATTTTTTATCAATAAAATATTTTTAGTTGATTATTTTTTTTAAATTTTAAAATATTTTACTGAAAATGCTTTTTTAGCAAACTGAGGCAAAAATTAATATTATCTTTTTTAAATTTAAATATGCAGATTGTGCTGAGTAATTTAAGAGGGGAAGCGAATGGATCACAAATGTACGCATCACATGAGCCATATGATGAAGGAATAGATGAGCCAATGAGAGGAATGGACGATCCAGATTGGGACATGTGGGAAGAGTGGATGGGATGGGAAGGGGCTGGAATCAGGGACTACACATCCCATATTAACCCTTACATTTGAAACATGAAATTGTAAATGAGATATTATCATGTAAATTAATTACTAGTTAAATCCGGCCCCACAAACTTGCACATATTAATTTGAGCAACCTTATTTAAAAGAAAAGGTTGTCTCTTTGTATAGTAGGGCCAATTACTATTAATCTATCATGCGGGATTTGGCCATTTATATTTACTTAATTGTCTCTTTTTTTAAAAAAAAAATTAATAATTTTGAGAATTTAATATCATTAAAGAACAAAATAATTTTTTCAAAAATAATAAAATTATTAAAATATAATTCATTACAGAACAAAATGATTTTCCCAAAAATTGTTAAAAAGAGCTTCTAATTATGTATTGGGCAACCTCAGTTTAAAATACGAAACACAACTTTTTCAATTACGGTTATGGGCCACCGATTATTCGTTAGCCCTTAAAAAATTAGCGTATGCCGTTTTCGACGGCAAGCACACGGTATTCTTTAGTAAAAGGCGAAAGAATAGTTCGCTCTGTGCTCACCGCACGGCTCCGTGGCTTGAGCAATAGGTTTCGGCCTCTAATGTATATCGGTTCTCCTGTGTTTTGCCCTTGTTCTTTATCGATGTGGGAACTGGGAAGTACTACGTTTCTGGGGCTTGTTTGTTTTACTGTAGGCCTTGTCCAAGAGTAACTTGCACAGCAGCCTTTTCCTTTCATCACCGCGTCATGATTTTTTTTTTTTGGTCTGAAAACTCGACAAAGTTCAAATAAATTAAATTATATTGTGTAGATAAATTTATTAATTAATTACTTAATTTTAAAAATTATATTAAAATGTCTAAAATGCATACAGATGTAAATTTTTAGCTTTTTTTCAGTCTAGAATGTCTAAAATGAAATATTTAATTTTAATTAAATATATAAAATTTTAATAAATTTATATTTTTAAGAAAATATAATTTATTAAGTAAAAATCTGTCTAAATAATTAAATATTATATATATTATTTTATAAATTAATATATTTTTACCTTAAAAAGTTTATTATTAAAAATAAATAATATAATATTCAGAGACTAATAAGCATTTTGTCTTAAAAATTAATTAACAACAAATGATATAATAATTAGAAACTAATAAGTTTTTCTCTAAAAATTAATTATTAGAAATAAAAATTATAACATTTAAATATAAATAAATTTTTGATGCAAATAATAATTAATAATAATAATTTATTATTTATTATTTATTTTTAAATAATATTTCTAATTCTTTGGCATGAATGATTTATAAAAAATTTTTTTACAAAATTATAAATAATTTTATTTTTATGCATAAATTAAAAAGAAAGTTAATTTTTTTAATCATTAATTTTATCTAAACTTTTTTATAATTTCAACAACTAAAATTTTATATCTTATAAAAATTAATTATTCAAAACTCTTTTTGTTGTATTTTTGTAAATTATTTGAAAATACATTAAATTTATAAATTATTTAAATAATAAATCCCATCATATATGTAAGTAAAAAAAATCAAATTATAAATATTTTTAAATTTATTTTTTCGTAAATTATAATATGATTAATAATTTTATCACTAACAATTCTTTTAATGTAATTTTAAAGATATAAAGATAAAATATTAAATTATACTATTAAAAATTAAAAATAAATTAATAAATCAAAACAGACAAGGGCACTAACATCACAATCACATGCTTCTTCTCGTCCTCTCTTTTTTCATATATATGTATATTAAAAAATTAATTTCAATATTGTTTTCCAAAAATAATCATGAGCATTTGATTCAGCATCACTTGAAATTTTCTCAACGCCGCTCCTCTTTCTCGTACAGGTGCTCTCTCTGATCCGCTCTCAAATCTAGGATTTTCTTTTTTCTTTTTCCCTCTTAATTCCTTTTCCCCAATCTTTGGATTGTGATTGCTTCACTTTTTGCTAAATCAGCCAAAGAAGTTGACGGCTGTTATTCGATTCCCCTCTGCTGCTGTTGCTTATCGGAAGGATCCATCCTGATTTATTCATCGGAATTGGAGGTAATTTCTTCCTCTCGCTCTTTTAAATCGTTAATCTGCGAATTTGGGGCTCAATTTATCGTATTTGAATCTGGGAAATTGGGAAATCATGTTTCTTGTTCAGTTAAGCACTGCTTTTTGCCAGTCTAGTGTTATAATGCTGAGTTAGATAAGTTGAATGGCATGCAAATTTTTCATGAGAGCGTCTCAGTAGATGAATCCATTTGCATCATTTATATATTAATGTTTATGCTCATAGTATAATCTGCATTGTGTGTATCAGCAATTAGAGATTCTTGTTATTGATGGCGGATCTCAAAGAACGCCTGCTCCCACCAAAACCTGCGTCTGCTGTGAATCTAAGAGATGCTTCTTATAGAGCATCTGCCTCTGGACGCCAACCTTTTCAAGCTGTTGATGTTTTGGGTTTGAAGAAGCGTGGCCAAGGGGTGCGGTCTTGGATTCGTGTTGATTCATTTGGGAACTCACAGGTTATTGAGGTTGACAAGTTCTCTATGATGCGTCGTTGTGATCTACCTGCTCGTGATCTACGTTTGCTTGATCCTCTGTTTGTTTACCCTTCAACAATTCTTGGTAGAGAGAGGGCCATAGTTGTAAATTTAGAACAGATTCGATGTATTATTACAGCTGATGAGGTTCTGCTACTAAATTCCCTTGACAGCTATGTATTGCAATATGTGGTGGAGCTACAAAGGCGGTTGCAAGCACCTGGAGTAGGTGAGGTTTGGCAGTCAGAAGGTCCTGAATTGAATAGAAGGAGAAGTAAGAATTTTGACAATGTATTTGCAAACCCATCCCCTGATTATTTGCCCTTTGAATTTAGGGCTCTTGAAGTTGCTTTGGAAGCTGCTTGTACTTTCCTTGATTCTCAGGTGCATAAAAGTCAATTTAAATATATAGTATGCTTAATCTGAATGGTGCTGCCTTGTGAAACATGCATTTTGCTACAAGTTTATGTTTTGTTTGCTCGAGTCTTGAGGTCCATCCAACCATATTGTAATTGAATTAGGGCTTAGGCATGTTGCATATAATTTCAAAATGCTAGGAGGTTTGTCTTGATTCCTTCTGTTGTTTTAAATTCTCATTGATGCTCAGGCAATATGAACATTTCAGGTGTGGCTGCATGTTTGTATATTACGGTATATTTTCCGAGTTTAGCACTTCTCTACTACTCCAACTCTGTAGAAACAATTTTTTTCCTTGCTTGTTATTTATGGAGCCTAGCCATTTGTCCGAGTTCCATATAGTTGACAAACCTTTTCAGAAAATTGCATTCCAGCAACCACCCTGTATGCCCCTCCTTACTTGTTTGCTGCTATTGCTGATTATTTGATTGCTAATATAATTTTTTTAATGTATAATTTTAATATCTATTTAAATCTTTTTGCTACTAATTGTAATATCCACACTAAACTTTTGTTTGATATATTCTAATAAATTACTGTATTTACAAAAATTTGTACTACTAGAACATAAACGATTTTCATTACAGTATACGAATCACATGAAATTATATAAGATAGAATTTAATAAATTTGCATAGTTGGAGTGAAAGAGTTTTACTAGAACCTAACTCAAACCTAGTCAGTGAAGATGTAGAAGGTCTTAATATAAGAAATGCATACAACTTTGACTGTCCTAGTGAAAGTATTAAAAAGATCAATGATGTCCTTATAACCAGTTTTTCCAAGGTTGATATTAACTCATCTACGGAAAGGCAGTGTCTTAATTAGTTTGACTTTGTACCATAAACAGCACAAATACAAATGAAGCATTCTAGTATAAGCAACCAACGCTCTAGTTAAATATATCATGATTTGGATTATTGATTGATTGTACTTCCTCAATGACTTTTTGACTTGTTGCTCCAATTATCTTTGTGCTAGAGGGAAAATGAACCAGCAACATATTTAGATACTCTTATGTTTCCCTTGTGATGTTGATATTATCCAACTTAAAATTCCCTTGCCTTCTGTACGGGAGGTAAGTTGCACATGTTTTGTTTCCAGTTTATGTCTGTCAATTTCAGGTCTTCAGCAGTAATTGATTGAATGAAGCTTGTCTTCAATCGTGCTGCAATTTTCATATTGTACTAGTTTATTGAAATTGCTCCACTGAACAGAGTGTCAGGGGAAAAGCTTTATGCGTTTAGATATTGTTTTCGTACTGATCCATTGGATTGTTGTTTGCTCTAGACAAATATACTTCTGTAGGGTATTTGAACAATTTTCTTGTTTCATTTGTAATTGCTGGATTATCAATTATGGCAAGCGCTGAGCTATATTAACCTATCATACTGTTTGTTCCGTCTCTTTTGTTGTGGTCAAATTTCTTTACTTGAGCAAGTAGTGACTGAACTTCTTTTACTTCCAAAGGCAGCAGAATTAGAAATTGAAGCATACCCATTACTAGATGAACTGACATCAAAGATCAGTACATTAAACTTGGAACGTGCGCGCCGATTGAAAAGTAGACTTGTTGTCTTGACCCGGAGAGTTCAGAAGGTATGATGTTCTGCTTTTTTCTTTTTCCTTTATTTTATCTGCAAATGACTTTCAGTAATACCTTTTCCCCCATTCTTACTCCTTTGAATATGTATTATCTAGGTTAGGGACGAGATAGAGCAGCTCATGGATGATGATGGAGATATGGCTGAAATGTACCTTACTGAAAAGAAAAGGCAGTCATCATTCTATTGTGATCAGTCTTTGTTGGGATTTAGATCAAATGATGGTGGGCTATATGCTTCTGCTCCAGTTTCTCCTGTTTCTTCGCCACCCGAGTCCCGGAGGCTTGAGAAAAGCTTGAGCATTGCAAGGAGCCGGCACGAGAGCATGAGGAGTTCAGAAAGTGCTACAGAGAGTATAGAGCAGTTAGAGATGTTGCTGGAGGCATATTTTGTTGTCATTGATAGCACCCTGAACAAGTTGACATCGGTAAAAACAGCAGTTATTACATTTAGCTCCAATTTATCATTTATTATGTAGGATGGGAGCAATTCATATATCTGATATTGCTTTTTTCAGTTGAAGGAGTACATTGATGACACAGAGGATTTCATCAATATTCAGCTGGTAACACATCCCTCTTCCACTCCCTCCTGTATCCTTAATACAATCCATCTCAATTTATTCTAGTAAATGTACGAAGTACCATACCAGTAACAGAATTTCAGAAGATCATACACACCTATGGGTATCTTTAAAATAACCATTCAAGCAATTTTGTATGATTTGGATGAAAAATTTTGATTGCAGGATAATGTCCGAAACCAACTCATCCAATTTGAGCTTCTACTCACAACAGCAACCTTTGTTGTTGCCATATTTGGGGTGGTAGCTGGCATTTTTGGTATGAATTTTGCTATACCAATGTTTGATGACCCAGGAGCATTTAAGTGGGTTCTCATTATTACTGGAATAACTGGAATCACCATTTTTTGTGCATTTGTATGGTTCTTCAAGTACAGAAGACTTATGCCGCTGTAGATTTATTAGGAAAATGCAAGTAGATGTCAAGATTATGCTTAACAAGCTGCTTCTATTAATTACTTCTGTATTCCATATGAAATGAAAAAAATATAGTAATGGAACATGGCTCTTTGTCAGGGCGTGTTTTCAAAGGCTCCATTTGGATTAGTGTCCATCGGAGCGGACGGAGTTGAGAAAAATTGCTCGAGTTCGGGGCGAGATGGGTATGGAACAAATTGCAAATTTTAGATTTACAGTACAAGAAAAAAAATGAAAGCCAAGACTCGTTGATTTGGCGTTTTAGTTGGACTTTGACTTGTTCAAGATTAGATTAATTTTGACCATTCGGTCTAATTTTTGAATCAAAATTAGATTCTTTACTTTTTTTAAGAACATAAAAAAATTTTCATTAAATTGGATTAAAGCAAATTGAAGAAATGAAGGCATAGAGGTGTAAATGAACTGATTTATTTGGAGCTATTCGAATAAATTGTGGCTTACTCGACAATAGTTTGATTGGACTCAAGTATTTATTACACTCAATTTTTTTATTCACACTCAATTATTTTTTAAATAAATTAAATTCAAATTTAATTTTTAAATTTATTTAATAAATAAATTAAACTTAATTATTATAATACTCTCGCAAACGCGTTAAGTAGATTTGTAAATAAATTTATTAAATAGACTAGAAGTAGATGAGCTCATTATTATACAATAACTTTTGAGTTCATATAAATTTTCACTAGTCAAGTTTAAATCTTTCAAATTCAGTTCTACTTAGTTTGATTATACTCTTAAAATCTATATATATTTACCTTGTTAAAATTTAAGAATTTTTTTCCTTTCAAATTTGTAAGTTTATTTATATATATAATTATTAAATTAAAATTTATTATAATTATAAATAAATTAAATTATTTATAAATTATTTAAAATTAAATTTAATAAAAATTTAATTAAAAGTTCAACTAGTTTTAACTCATTTGCTAAATAAATCATTAACATTTGACCGGTGTTTAAATAAAATTTGATGAATTAAATTTAAAATTTTCAAAACTCACTACGGCTTAGTTCATTTTGCGGCCTAAATTAAAGACGCCATGTTTCAGTTTTAAAATATAATTTTAGTATAAATATATAAATTAAATTATAAAAATTAAATAAAAATTAATTTTTTTAACAAATTATAAAAATATAGTTTGATTATGAATGCTATTTTTAACAAAATTTTACATTATAATTTTTAAAATTTGTGAAATGTATAAAAGAATAATTCCACCATGCAAAAGAGGTGTAACCTGTAAAAAGATACTAAAATTCTTTTTGTAATAAAATATCTGTTTGTTCGTATAAAATATTTTTTATAATAAATATTTTTATAATAAAATAATTTATTTTTTATTATTTAATTTTAATTTAAAAAATAAAATATACTAATAATTTTATATATAAAAAATACTAATAAAATTCTTAAAGAGCATAAAATAACTTTTTTTATATAGAAAATAACTCCCTCTTTTAAATAAAAAAATTGTTTTCTTTAAAATAATTTAATTTTTTTTAATTAAAAATTTCTGAATGCTCTGCATTTCAGAAAATATACAAAAATATTCTCCTTGAATTTAATTTATATTTCACATCTTCAATTCAGTTTCAAGGTAACAAGCAAATCCAAGTCATCTTCATCTTTCTTTCTCTCCTCGGCATCTTTCTCTGTCTTCATCTCCACTCAAATTTATTTTTTAAAAGGAATATATATATTTCCTTCCAAGTAAACTAATTATATGGAAGATATTTCAAAAAATAATTGCAATTGAATTCAATTTTAGATCTGTTTCAAATGTGAAACCTATAATTCAATCTGACTCCATATCTTTAAATTATGACTCTAAACAGGAGAATTTTCTAAAATTCACTAGAAAAAGGATTTTATATTCATAGTTCATTTAATTCAAAGGAGAACTTACTACCAGGATTTTAGATTTTTTTTCTAAAAAAAAAAAAAATCACTAATCCCTCCCCATTTCAAATTACTATATTAAAATATTTTTATATTTTGTAAAAATAAAAAATTTTAATCATTTTGTTAAAGAAACCGCTTTAATTTATGTATACAAATTTTGTATTGACTAACTGTTTTTTTAATAAAGAACAAAATAGTTAGACTTTACAACTGTTTTTTTTTTTTTTTTTTTTTTTTACTAAAGAACAGAATAGTTAAAGTTTACAAACTACAAGAATGTTTTAATTGAGTGATTTTGAAAGACTAATAATGTCTAAAAAATAAGACCCTCTAAGATCGTGACATGTATGTACATGAATCGAAAGGCTTTCCATCTAGTCAAACCCGACAGTAATAAATCCAAACTATTGAGTACAAAGAATCAGACCAACAACCCTCCTAAATTTACCAAAACCTGAAATGGACAGACCGACTTCCTCAAAAACCGGAGAGGACGGACAAACCAACCTCCTCAAAAACTCGTACTACAACAAGACTTTAAACGCCGATGTGGCCGATCTCAGTAATCAAAATGAGCTCATTTCTATATAGATCGGACAAGCCCAATACGACCTAATGAAATCAGGATAAAAATGTCGATCTCCTATGAGTTAGTCGCCTCTTTGGTACAACACAGGAATCATAAACACGCATATAGAAGGTATGAACTGGCCAACTCAACATTTATTGTCCTATAGCCTATTATTAATATATTGCCTGACACACCTGTACAAAAGCATCATGCCCCATCAGAAGGACACGGCAATAGGGACATTGACTTTATTCAAATATATTTATATATCGAACTAACTCTAAAAAAAGAGGGGCCTCTCTCCGTCACATAGAGAACTCGAAAACACTATTCTCTTCTCTCTTCTGTTTTACTTTCCTTACCTCCACTGAGTTTCCAGATTTGACTTGAGCACAGAAGATCTCCACCGAGGAGTATCTTACAGGACCCAATGACTCGATGATCAACCCAGCAAACCAAACATCTGTGTGTCCTCATTTGGACAGTGGGGCAGATCTCAGCATTATCAAAGACAAACTAGTTAATTTCCTAAACACAAAGCTGGCATATAGACAAACGCAAGAATGCTACTTTGTAGAACATTGTGATCTAATCATGTCAACTTATCTCAAAGCATAACCCATACTTATTTCCATTTAGCAAATGTATAGCACCGAAAATTTCAATTTTTCAACCGTTAATCATATGCTCATCTCAACAACATAAGAAAGAAAATCATCCTGATAGGAGCTGCAAACTAGTTTTGGGAAATCAAAGGCGGATGAAAGCGTGCTTAATAACAAAGGGCCATTATACCTTCAGCTCAAATTATCACTGGACACCAATCCCTTCAAGAGTGCACAAAGCTCATCGTGCAGAAGCAGAACCTGAGGAAAGTCTGTCACTCCGTGCTTTATCAGCCTTTTCCAAGTAATCTTGGTGGGACCGATGTTTTGTTCCTATAAAGTGGGAAAATTGTCAGATGTGCTTGCTCGATTATGCACGTGCACACAGATATAAAACATGGTGAATTGACATCATATGCTAAACCCAAGGATCAAAAGGTTTGATATTCAGACCAGTATAGATGCCAAGCGGAGAAAAAGTAACAGTACAATTGCAACAACAATCTCAAAGATTAGCATATAAAGAGGAAAATGCAACCTGCAATCCAGCAAACAATGTTTCCTACACACGAGATGCTAAAACCATTAACTGAGAGTTAAAGATTTGCAAGTTCAGTATTTGTCTTCCATCAATTCAATGGATAGATTTATGTGGCTGCTAGTCGAACATCACTATTCAGCAGGAGAAAAACATTAACCCTGGGTGTAGTTTATCTATTCTTTTTATGCTAGAGTAAAAACTCTGAAGTATTTCATACATGCAACTATTGCAATATACAATCTAATAATTTCCTCATAATCCAAGAAGATATGGCAGAAATGATACTCATGCTAGCAAATTACCATTTCTTTTCTCAACAAACAAATTGAATTATCTAATGAAAATTAGTTGACAGAAAATTGGAGGAAGGACGAAAGAAAAAAAAATTAGGCAAAACAGCATATTGACGACGTCATCAAATGGTGAAAACTCAGAATATTTTGATGAAAACATTATTACAGGGAATTTGGCTGATCAATGATGCATCACTTTATCACTAATGCTACTTGAAAACTTAGTTATGCAGCCATTAAAAAACATGGCACAGAACCTCACCATAACAATATCTTGCATGAAATGACAGAAATATGGAACCAAATTTAGACATTAATGGCTAGGTTAACCTTCAACAACAGCAATCCTGAGTCCAAGCTAATGATATTATGAAGTAATAAAATACATAACTCACTCGGTGACACACTCTAAACAGTATTTATGCTTAACAATGGCGTCTTCTATTTGAACTACGGAAATTTGGTAATTTATCAAGGAAATATGCCATATAGCACTTTTTTGAAGCTTGATTTCACCTGAGTATCTAAAACTGCTACAGCATGTCCTTTCAATCCTTTTAGTGAATCCATATTCACTTTCAGTATATTATGGGCAAAAAAGGATCGATGCCTCATTTAATACTCTCACACAAAATATCCCATTTGTCAGAAACTTATCAAAGCAGAAAAAGGATTTCCAATCACTTTCAAAAATGTCTATAAATAATGAAGAGCTTGACCAATTGGTGTTTTCTCGATAATGATTGGCTTCAGACCATGCAAATGGAAAGTATCTCCCCTTTTTAAGTTCTTTCTCCCTGAAATCAATGCACAGAAGCAATCTACTCCCTATTAAATCTTAAAGAACAAAACATAGGATCCTCTACTCCATGATAAGAGAAGCTAAAAATCAGTAATTTCATTAATGCTTTGTTTGGATTGAGAGAATTGGAGAGAAGAAAAAAGTCTTTAAATTCTCATGTCTGGACAACAAATAGAAGAGAGAAAAGAGGAGAAAGGAAGAGAAATTGCATTTCTCAATCCAATAAAGTGAACCCAAAAAACTTTTCTCCCCAACAATTTCGGAAATGGAGAGAAATAGGGAGAAGTTAATAGTACTTGTATGACAATTCTTTAATATCTCTTTTAGATTGTAAACCTATCCAAACAATAAACTATTCTTTTCTTTTCTTTCCTATTCATTTCTCCCTCTTAATTTCTCTTGATGCATCCCAGTTCCTTCTACCATTCCCTATCACCAGTAAATTCACCAAAGAACATCTTCATATTGATTCAACATGGAAAATGAAAAAAATAAAAGCCAAATTAAAGTTCAAACCTTTGGCCACTTATGCACAATTCATAATCAATTCCCAACATGCTGTATATATATATAATCCAAGAGACTTAAAAGAATAGTATCAAAGCAGAGAAATGAACCTCGGTTCATGAGGTACCAGGGGACGCCAAAAACCACACTGATGATGGCGATACCAGCCAAGACATGCTTCTTGTCTCCACTGTACAAGAAATTATCAATTTTCGACCTGAATCCTCCGCTTCCGCTTCCGCCTCCTCCTCCACTGATGCCACTGCTCTTTGCCTCGCTTCCCATTTTTTCCCCCTAACAAGTCTACTACTTTCCTTCACTTTCTTGCTCAGTTTCTGCCTACTAGCTAGGTTTCATTTCCCTCTTCTCCGGTCATCGTGTTAAGGCGGCGTCGAAATTGGGACGCTACTGGGTTCTCAATTTGGGCCTTTAACATTCAGGCTTCAGAATCCTCCAGCCCAGGCCCAATGCAAATAAATATTCGGCAAAACAATCGAGTAAGGAAGCTGAAAGATCTTGATCATCGTTCGAAGGCACAGACCAGGCGAGCAACGAAGCATCTTTCAAAACAATTTACAAGGTGGGTTTTGCCTAAAATGCATTAATCTTTATTTTCGCGATTCGTTTATTGGAATTTCAGATTGTTTTTCTTGAGACAGTTCGGAGATGGCAACCACAGCCTGTTTTATCATAGTGAGCAGGAATGATATCCCTATATATGAAGCTGAAGTTGGATCTGCTGCAAAAGTACTATCTCTTTTCTTATATCTTCTACTTTCTGCTACATATTGCTTGTTTGATTGAAAATTCGAATTTTCTAGGTGGTTTATGGATTTTTTTTTTAGGGGGGAAATGTTAGAGATCTCTTTGCTTTTCATTATGATTGCTAATGTAGATTAAATAGGATGATAATGGAGGAAGCCCAAGCAATATAATTTCTTAACATAGTTCCCACTTAAGTGTAATATAAGTACAGTTCTACTTCCAATCTGAAACTTGGAAATCCGGGGATGAGGCATATTGGGCTGGTTCAGTAGGGACGTTAGGAAGTTTGTATGTTTGGTTTGTGTTTGGAAATAAACTTGAATATAGTATTATACAGATTTGAAATAATTGTTGCACCAACACTCCAGTATTTTATTTTTAATACATTATTGATCTAATCCTTGGAGGCTGCATAAGCTTAAGCTTGCAAACATGGTGCTAAAATTAATGTATGCTGTTCTTTTCCTATATAATGTAAAGAGCATTTACAGCAGAATACCAGTAAAAGGAAATGAAAAAGAAATTTTTATTTTTGCATTGTTGTAGTCAAGTTGATTATATGTGTGGAGGTGATTGTCTTTGCCAGCTTCTGCTTTTGCATTCCCCTTCCACTTTGGTTGTTGGCTTCCACTTCCTTTTACTTTTTTACATCTACTCATGCTTTGATGGTTCATGAATAAGCTGGTTGCATTAACCCTTACTTCGCATCGTATGGTGACAGAGAGAAGATGCTGCTCAGCTGCATCAATTTATATTACATGCAGCTCTGGATATTGTTCAGGACCTGGCATGGACCACTAGTGCCATGTAAGCTTATATATGTTAATCCTTCACATTATTACTCCATTTCTCTGCTTTTTCCCTTGTTTTTTTTCCTTTTCTTGATTATTGTGACAGGCCCCCCATTAATTTTCTTGATTGCATCTTTGTCACAGGTTCTTGAAAGCAATTGACAAGTTCAATGATCTGGTGGTATCAGTTTATGTTACAGCTGGTCATATCCTTTGTTTTTTAGTGAGTTGTAGAACACTCAAATTAACCTAGATGTTCTTATTTCTTTTCTGTTGACAAAACATGTAATTTATCATGACATAAGAAATGAGATTTGCCGGCAAATAAAATTGTCTCCATATCTTTGGGTGCTTAAAATGCTTCTTGGTTTCAAGGTAAGTAAGTGTGACCTTAAACCAAAATTCTCAGTAGGAGAATTGGGCACTGTTGCATATTGTTGGTGATGAACTAAGCTGAGAGTTCTGGATCATTGACCATTAATTAGCTATTCATATGGTGGCTGTCATTTGGTTATCTACTCTCAACACTGTGCACAGGCAGCTTTTCTCCATAATGGCATGTTCACTAGTTAGCATATTGTGAATTATTGAGGCTGGTACATTGTTTTTACTTTATCCTATTATAGTCAGTTGTATGGTCCTGCAATTTTCTGCTTTATGCGTGCTGTGGTGGGGTGAAACTGTGTGGAGCATGAGAAATTGTAAATTGACATAAATTATGTGTTCTTCCACATTATTATTATTTTTACTTTTAATATAGAAGTTTTAACTGAAGCATGATTGCATTTTCTCTTTGCTGTGGTAGTGGTACTTTTTGGGATTAGGTCTTTTTTGTTGTTGTTGTTGTTGTTGTGGTAGTGCCACTGTCAACATAAGGCTTTCATCAGATAGCTTGACAATGGGATCATATGATTTCTCATATTGTCAAAATTTCCTTGTTCATATCTGTTAAAGCATTGCTGTGATTGGCATAGCATTTTCTGTCGACATAATAGGCCTATTTTGATATTTTCTTTGACTTCTCATACATACACGATTTATGCTACTTCATAATCCTCACAATGATGATGGGATCAAGACCTTTTTTCAGGAGGTTCATGAGCTATACATAAAGGTAAATTACTTCCTTTCCCTTCCCACCCCCTTCCCCTAAATAAATAAATTACATGTAATTTATTATTTTCTTTCGGGTAATTAGTAAATATATTGACTCTCTGGTATAATAGCCAATCTAACAAGTGATAAGCTGGAATATTTAAATGGCACAAAGACAGTCCCTTCATCTTGTTAGTGTGATACTTCCCCGCCGCTCCCCCACCCCTCCTTTTGATGATATCTTCTATGTGGTGAAATAAAGAAGTGTGATTGGCATATTTGACTCCAATCCGTTTGCATGCATACATGTGCTTAGCCAGCATCAGTTTCTGCAAATGCTTGATGTTTTCTTATATAGTATCTGATAAATCAAGAAAATAATCCGCAACCAGGAAATGCCATTATCTTTTATTTGTGTGTTTCTGGATTCAGCTCAAATTTAAGTCATCTCAACTTCCAAAAATTAACTTCAAATCAAATATTTTTCACTCTTAAACTTTTATTTCCTGATAATGACTGTCCCTGCCTGCGGGCTTGTGTCTTGTGTACTTAATCTGTAAACATTCTGAGAAGTTACTCTGCCATTTTGTTCCTAGATGCACTTCTTATTGATTTTGTTTTCTAACTTCTTGAATCACCTTTAGTACTCGACTAACAATTTTTCTATTGAATGATCTTCTATTCCTTCTTCATGAGGATGTTGATTCTTGACTTACATATGCTAGCTTGTATTCAAAATTCTGCAGATTCTTCTTAATCCCCTCAACTTGCCTGGTTCTCGCATAACGTCATCACATTTTGACACTAAAGTTCGGGCACTTGCAAGAAAATATCTCTAGATGCAGTGATATAGGTGGATAGTCTCTAGTCCGCGGAAATGAACTTAGAGAGGGCATGAAAAGTAGCCCCAGTTGATGATTTTGTAAATCTTTTTAGTGAATTCAAAGGCACCAAATGAGTATTATTATTGAGGATAACAAAAAAAGTGTGCAATTTGCTTCTTTTATTATTGTATATTAGATAAATTCAGTTGGGTGAAAAAAAGAAGCACTAGCTTGAAAAATTAGAATTAATCTGGATTTTGTTCATTGATTGCTATGTTACCATTGATGTGCAGGGATTGTAGAAGGATCAAGGGCTATGATGTGCCAATTTTCTCTTTTCTTGTTGTTTTGTCTAAATGGAAATAGATCTTTCGCATTAGACCATAATATTTTATGTCAGTTTGGAAGGTGAATAAAAGTACTGGGGGAAAGATTTAATGAATGAGCAGAGGAAAAATAATTATTACATAATTATAGTAACGAAGCTTTCACAATTTGCAGACAGGAGAAATTCTTGCAAAGAGTGGAGACACGATCTAAAAACTCTAAGTCTGTTGGTCTTGCACAATCTAAGAACTCAACACGTCTGTTGGTCTTGCACAATCTAAGAACTCAACACGTAATGGTGGTTAATTGGTCTCATCTCTCGTTGGTCATCTCTCGTTGGTGGTTAATTACTCACTCTCCTAAAGAATTTAAGAATAAATAGAACTGTTGCTCTCTAAAATTTTAATTTTTAAATGAAAGTATATTAAATATAAATTTTTTTTTAATATATTATTACGTTTATCATCTCTTGTTTTTTAAAGAAAATTTAAGAAGTTAATTTTTCAATTAGTCTAATTAAATAAAATTTTAATAAATAAAATTATATTTTTACTAAAATTAATTTTAATTTAGTATAATTATATTGATTTTAAATTTATTAAATTTATATTTTATCTTAATTAGGGACAAAAGGGAAAGATTTAGAGTTTAGAGTTAGAAAAATATTCAGTTGGATTTTTTATTAATTTTATTTTAATTTGATTTTTAATTTTAAAAATTTTAATTATTTTAATTTGATTCAGTTTTGTATCAGAAAAAAAATTAAAACATTTAATTGAATCGATTGGTGATAATAATATATTATTTTTAATAATATAAATAGATTAAATTACGATTAAAGTTAAAATATTTTAATTAAATTTTAAAATATTAAAAATAAACTATAAAATATAAAAATTTTATTAAAAATTTAAATCGATAAAATCGAATCAAATTGATTTAATTTAATTTAATTTTTAATTAAAATTAATTTAATTTAATTTTTATAAATATTAAAATTTCGATTATCGATATATTTAATACTGATGAAATAATATCCGAAATATTTTTGCTTTCCAACGCCAAATAAGTTTATAAAAACTTAGACCATCTCCAACCCTATACACCATTTTTTACATTATTTTGATGCTTTGCACTAAAATGGTGCAATATTATCTCCAACCTTCTGCATCAATTTTAACACAAAAAAGAATATTTTATTTATATTCTTCTCTCTTTAATATTATATTATTTATTTTACTTTAATTTTATTTATATATTTCACTCAAAAAATTTATATAATTTTATATATTCACCCTAAATATTTATATATTTATATTTCCATCCAATATTCAAATATTTAATTATTTTATAAATAAACTTAATTGAAAATATATATATATATATAAATAAACTTAATTGAAAATATATATAAATTTTAAATTATATTATAATTTAAAAAAATAAAAAAAAAATAAATTTTAAATTATATTATAAATTAAAAAAAAAACAGAAAATAGTGCGTGACACTGTAGCGAACATCAAAATCCCATTGAATTTTGGCGCAGCGTTGGAAGGCCATCTCCATCACCAAAATGAAAATTGACGCAGCGGTGGAGATGCTTTAGAACATCTTAATTGTGTGAATGATAACATTTTCTAATTATAAAAGTAGATAAATTCACAATTATGTAAAAGATATATATTTTATTTTTTAGAAAATAAGAGAGCTGAAGACAAAATACGGTATAAACTTTCATACTATTATATCAGTAAATATAAAATAAATTATTCATGTGAAAAAATATTTATTATTTTGATTTAAAGGATCTTCATCGAATTCAATGAGCGACAAGTATGTCAATTTATCATTATTTATTTTAATATTTTTCCGATGAGATCAAATTAATAATTATTCAACTTCCAATTCCTGATAAAGGAAAATTTGTACTGCGTATTGCACTTTTACCTAAATAATAAAACATTCAGAAAAGTTAAAAAAAAAAAAAAGTTTTCTGTTTTTCAAGTTTCCTTCAAAATTTATAATTTTATTTTATATCAAAATAATATCTTATGATTCGGAATTATTAATAAATAATAATAATTTTAAAATTTTATATTAATATATAATCTATATTATAAAACATTATTTTAATATAAAATTAAATAATAAATCTTAAAATAAATTATAAATTTTGAAATAAAAAATGATAAAATTACATAATATTTTTTTATAATTTCTTTATAATATTACCTCCAATAATTTTATAATGTGAAGAAATAATAACTTTTATAAAAGAGGAAATAATAGATTTTTATAAAAGATGAAGCAAAAAATCCAAGAGGTTGATTCATTTTTTTTAAAAAAAATACAGATTTGAATATTATTTAAAAGTTCAAAATGAAATATTACAAAATAAAAAAAAAATGCAAAAGGAAAGAGGATAAGGGATAATTATGACTGTGGAAGGAGCTTATAAGAAATTGAAGGCAACTTGGTGAAAGGGGATGAATGAGAAGTAAATTTTAATTGTTAATCCCTAAAGTAAATAAAACTTAATTGCAATTAAGAATAAAAAAATACTAATATTAAGCCATTTGTACTTTAGGTATTTAAAATAAAAGCTTTTTTTTCTATCATCTCTGATTTAGAATCAAATATTTTATAAAAAATTAATTTAATTTAATTTTTTTATCAATTTTTTTATTTAAAATAGAAGAATATATTTCATTTTAATTTATAAAATTTTATTTTAAAAAAATAAAATCATACGTAATTTTATAAAAGTTTATTTTAATTTTTTTTTATAAAATGAGTCATGCCAAATGAATGAATACGAAGATTTATCCGGTCGAGAGTAGAGGTGAGCCGTATTCGGTTCAAATCGAAAAAATCGACCGAACCGAATCGATTTGAAAATTTGGTTCGGTTTTTTTATATATTTCGGTTCGGTTCAGTTTTTAATTTCAAAAATTTTGGTTATTTCGGTTCGGTTCGGTTTTGATCAGAAAAAAACCGAAAAAATCGAACCGAACCGATTAGTAATAATAATATGTTTTTTCAATAATATATAGAAATTAAATCATATTAAAATTAAAATATTTTAATTAAATTTTAAAATATTAAAAATAAAGTGTAAAAAATAAAAAAATTATTAAAAATCGAAACCGATCAAACCGAACCGAACCGAACCGAATCAGACCGGTTCGGTTCGATTCGGTTTCTGACCAAAATCGGTTCGGTTCGGTTTTCATAAACACTCAAATTTCGGTTTTCGGTTTATTCGGTTCGGTTCGGTTTTGAACCGAACCGACCGAATGCTCACCCCTAGTCGAGAGGAAGGATAAAACTTTTCTTTTTATCCGTCTTATATAGGTTAAAGAGACTGAGAATCAAAAGTGAACGCGGATGCTATGAACGTTTTTAAAATCTCAATCCAAATCAATTTTTTACAAGTAAAAATCCTGTAAATCTAATTATAAAAAGTCCGAAAATAATCAATTTTTTGTAAATTAAAGTTTAAAATAAAAAATATTTCTTAAATCTTGGTTTGTAGAAAAAAATTTCTCGAATTAGGGTAAATTAATTCTTTACCACACGTTAGAAAACTATTAATCTCAAAATAAAAATTTTTTTAAATAAAAAAATTTTAAAAGAATTTAAACGTACTTTTAAACTGCGATAAATTTAATTTAAAAAAATTTTTAAAAAAATAAAAAATTTTACTATACTTCAAAAATAGAATAATCTCTCAAAATTTGAGATGATTGCAATCAACTTCAGCAATTTCTGATATTTCAATCAATTTTCTTATTACCGTACTTTACATATTACTGTACTTTACATATGCGGTAAAATTAGGAGTTGTTTAATATATATTATATTAATTTTATTTATTTATATATTAAATATATATATAATTATAAAAATTATATTAATATTAATCATTTTAATATAAATAAAATTTAACATAATCATATATGAATTTATTTTGAATAATTAAAAGTATATGTAAATATAACATTATAATTATATTTATTTAAATATAACATCATAATTATCTATATTTTGAAAATAATAACATATATTTTATATTTATCCATAGAATTTATTATTTTTATAAAATCATATTTATAAATAAATAAATAAAATATTTATGAATCATAAAAATTAAAAAAAATTACATATAAGTAAATAATTAAAAGTTATAGAATGTAATAAAAATAAAGCAATATAATTACAAATGGCAAAGTAAAAAAATAATGCTAATGATGTCCCAAATGTCCTCCTGTGCCACATGTATGTCCCTTTCTTTCATGTGGATGTCGAGTTCTATATGGCCGGCGGTCGCCTCTTATACACTTACCTTTAGCAGCAGCAGAATTAATATTAAGATCAGGAGCCACCGAGCTTGGATCTTGTGTTGCAGTGTAATTCGATGATAAATAGATATCATCATATGCAAAAGTGGAGTACTGTTGCCCCAATGTGTACTGTATAAAATTACCAGAGAAAGGTTGTGCTCCTAGGCTAGACAAAGGAATATCCACAGAATGTCTAGTCGAAAATGCATTAATAGAGCTAGCATGTCGTGCAAAAGTATCAAAAGTACTATCTATCGGGGTCTGCATTTGAAATGGATTATCTTGATTACCAATCTGCTGGAAGAACCACTGTGTCGAGGTTATATGAGGTGGTGGCATATAATTACCATGTGTCCATATAGTATATTGTGATCCACCTTCTTGTGGAACACTAGGTCCTGCTGAAGGCTGTCCAACCTCACCAAATGATCGATGAGTGTGGAATGAAACGGGTACCGGAATGATGACATTTGTCGGGACAGTGGTATGTACATTAGCATCAGCTTCTTGGCGAGAGCTACGTCTACGCCTAGGCCTCCTCGGAGGGTCAACAGGCTCTTCAGGGTCATCTGGCATAGGTTGCGCCCGAGGTGCCGGCTGTGGTGGAGGTATCTCTGTTATTCGTTTCTCTTCCTCCATGGCATAGAACATTGATGTTGTTAGTCTTTCAATAAGATCTGTGCCCGGATTAGGAAACTGTCGATTAATTAAATATATATTCTCGATACCATCCTCTTATTGGCAAAACAATAATTAAATATTGATGTGTTTTAAAAAAATAAATATATGAAAATGTAATGAATAATAAAGTATTACCACAGTGCCAATAGCTGCACCACGATGCGATATCCATCGATGAGAAACTCATCTATACCATTCTAGGTACTCTGAATGATAATGTAGTGGCCCATCTAATGGTGCTACTTCAACCAACCTTTGCCATCTATCTTCCCAAATGGTAATCCAACGTGCATGAATTGTAATCCAATTACTGTCGGATGATAATAGAGATGTGTTATGAAGATCAGTTGGCTGCCGTGGTGGATGTGGTATTGGTTGTTGTATTCCGAATTGGCGCAACACTCTGTCAGGTTGATGTCATTCTACCACGTGGAAGCAGATCAAGGGAACCACTGCTCTCCAAATGTTACGTCCTTGCGTGGAATATAAGGGAAAATTACTTTTTAGTCCCTGAGATTTCATGTAATTAACACTTCTATCCCTCTTAGGGGTGTAATCGAGCCGAGCCGAGCCGAACTTTGTAAAGGTCAAGCTCATTTATTAAAAAAGTTTGGAAGCTCAAGCTCGACTCGAGCTCTAATATTTGATTCGAGCTCGGCTCGAGAATTAAATATTATAATCGAGCTCGATTCGAGCTCGACTCGTAAAAGGCTCGTTCGATTTAATAACGAGCCTAATTCGAGCTCGAGCTCGAAAAGCTCGATTAAGAAGCTCGTTAATAAAACTCGAACTCGAACTCGGAAAGCTCGATTAAGAAACTCGTTAAAAAAGCTCGAGACCGAGCTCAAAATTAAAAAGTTTGGTTTGAGCTCAAGTTCAGGCTCGAGCTCGAATTAATAATTACACTTTAATCAGTTTTTAATCATCATTAATTTAAATAATATAAAAAAAAGAGAGTGTACATAAAAAAATTACGTAATACAATTTATAACTAAAATAACACAAATAAATATAAATTCAACAACATAATAAAATTAAATTACACACAAAGTTTAATATCAAACGAATAAAGTTGATTCCAACTTCCAACAGTTGAAACAAGCTAATATAATTTAATTATCTTCATAATCATCTTCATGCTTGTTCAATTAGTTAACTTGAATTTCAACTTCAACATCCATATAACCTTAATTAATTATTATTAATATACTTTGATAATTATTATCATCTTTTATATTGTATGCTTAATTATATACAAAATTTTTTTTATAATTATACTTTAATTTTAAAATGTATATAATTTTTACAACTCAATTTATCATGTAGTACTATAATTTTAAAGAATACTTATTATAATAATTAATATTAATTATTTGTGATTATACATTAATTTTATGGAATCTTATTATAATAATTATATACAAAAGATTTTTATAATTTAATTTTAAAGAATATTAATTATAATAATTAATCTTAATTATTTGTAATTTTCAATACTATAATTTTCAAGTATTTATAATAGTTTAAATTTTATAACTTTATAATTATTTTTATTTTTTTAATAATATATGAACTTGTTCATAAATTTATTTAACGAATTGGTTCACTAATTTATTTAAACAATATTACTCACGAGCCTATTTAACGAGCCTGCTCGTGAGCCTTCTCAACGAGCCTGCTCGCGAGCCTTCTCAACGAGCCAGCTCGCGAGCCTAAAAACGAGCCAGCTTGCGAGCCTTAACGAGCCGAATACTATGGAGCTCAAGCTCAGCTCGTTTAAGTGACGAGCCTCAAAATTAAGCTCGAGCTTGGCTCGTTTAAAAAACGAGCCGAACTCGGTCGAGCTTTTATCGAGTCGAGTCTCGAGTAGCTCACGAATAGCTTGGCTCATTTACAGCCCTAATCCCTCTATTTTGGCGACCTAACACTTAAGTTCCTCACTTTATTTTCTGTCCAAATTCGTAGTCCTTCCGTCCAAAATAGCCGTTTGGGACACGTGAATTGACAAAATTAACCCTCACTAAACCCAAACCCAAATGCCTCTTCTTCTTTTTCTTCTTCTTCTTCCTACCCTTTCTGCAACTTCTTCTTCTTCTTCTTCTTCCTACCCTTTCTGCAACTGGAGAAAACATGAAATAAAAAAAAAATAGGGATTTCACATTGAGATAAGGGTATTTTTGGAAAAAATTATCATCTCTCACCTTTGACTCTTTGACCAAACGGTTTAAATGGACGGAAGGACTACGAATTTGGACAGAAGAGAAAGTGAGGGACTTAAGTGTTGGGTCGCCAAAATAGAGGGAAAGAAGTATTAATTATGTTAAACCTCAGGACTAAAAAGTAATTTTCCCGCAATATAATGGCAATGATGCAAGGAGTTCATCAGAATATGGCTTCCATACCATCTGAAATGAAAAAAATATATATTTATTAGAAATTTATTAGAAATATCATAGTAATTGAAGTACATTTCGTAATTCGTATAATATCTCTGGGTCACCCATTCTGTCAAATTTATAACGTATTTCTATCAAGACATGTGTCACGACTTGAGTGATACGTTCTTGCGTACAATATAATGGCAATGATGCAAGGAGTTTATCGGAATATGGCTCCCATACCATCTGAAATGAAAAAATATATATTTATTAGAAATATTATAGTAATTGAAGTACATTCCGTAATTCGTATAATATCTCTGGGTCACCCATTCTATCAAATTTATAGCGTATTTCTATCAAGTCATGTGTCACGACTTGAGTGATACGTCGTGCATTACTCCACCTGAAATTATTATAAAAAAAATTTAATATAAATGTGTAACATGTAAATCATAATAATGTCATAATAAGCATAAAATATTAATCGACTTCCCAGTGGAGCATCATTATGTGGGTCTCGTATATTTATAGATGGTGATATTGAAATAAATCGATCCCATGCCCATATTTGCAGGATATGTAAGGCTCCACCTAATTGAGACACTCTCGGATCAATGGCCCGACAAAGTTCCCGATAGAACCAGGCAAGACAAGCTGAACCCCAACTATACATGCCTGCTCTATGTAAATTAGCAATTAGAGGCAGAAACATTAGGTTCACCCTACTAGGATTCCTATCAGTAAATAAGGAACCCCCAATGATCCACAGAATGTAAGCACGGGCATATCTCTAGACCACTTCTTCATCAGCATCATCTGGTAGCTCATTAAAATTTTCAACTAACCAACTTAATGGCAACGAGCTACCCCGCATTATATTAGCGGGAGGTACGAGTCCTAAATAATCTTGACAGTGCATCATCCAATTGATAATAGAATTACCTACAACAGCATCTCTATCAATAGGTAGGCCGAAAATAACATCGATGTCCTGGAGAGTAATTGTACACTCTCTCACTGGCATCATAAATGTGTGTGTTTCTGGACGCCATCTCTCAACCAGTGATGTAATTAAATGATGATCCAGCGAAAAGAAGCCTAATCTGACAGCACCACTGTAACGACCCCAAAATGGACCGTCACCGGCGCTAGGATTCAGATCGGCTTAAGGCCGCCAGAACCCGTAGCAAGCCTGCTATACTCTCTGTGTACCTGTAAACTCTCATACATGGTCATACATTTTCTATGAAAATAAAAATTCTTTACTCTGAATCAAGGCTTAACCTGTGCATGCACTATCTCTGTACTCTGTACTCTGTACTCTGTACCCCTGACTAGAGCTTGCTCTAGATGGGTCATTCATCCCTGTTAAGCCTGATTTTTCACATACTCTGTAAACAGTTCTATAAACAAACCATGTATACAAAAGCTATACAATACAATAACAGCTAAGTCAAGCACAACTCTAACTTTATACACAACTGTTACATCTCTTTACATTTACATGTCCACTACATTCTATTACACAACTCTTTTCTCTTTCTGACCTCTGCTGGACTGTCCCTGCACACTGTACACTGTACACTGAACACTGAACACTGAACACTGAACCTGCAAAACTGGGGTTAAGGGAGTGGGATGAGCTCTATAGCCCAGTGAGTAGAACAGTAAACAATTCATTAACACATGATCTTATGGAATGCATCATATCACAGATAAACCACATCAAGGGTAAACCTGTCACCACATAGTCCCGATAACTCTGCCGTGCCAGGGCGTAGAATCGAGCACCTGGTCTTCCTGTCATATATGTATATGTGTATATAACACCTCTGTACTTACCATTGCCAGGGCGTAGTCAAAGGCTCCTGGACTTTACTATATACCTGCCAGGGCGTAGTCAAAGGCTCCTGGACTTCTCTCAGAGACTATTGGATCATTCAGCATTCACCCACATCAACAAATAACTATGCAATGCAACATATTCGTGAATGCTAATGCAAACAACCTACTGTATACTCATGATGCATGAAGTATGCTAAAAGCAGTTTATTTCTCAATTAAAAGCTTTAAGTTGAGTTCCACTCACCTCTGGCTAACTGGACTGACTCTGCAGGCTCTGACAAACTCTGGAGCAGGACTCACTGCTGCTCTCTCTGGTTCCTCTGGTCTGTACCTATACAGATGGATTCAAATGAGGGACCAAACTAACTCAAGAAAAACTCTAATAACCTCCCCAAGAATCCCTTTCAACTCACTCTACTATCCATGCAAAGCATGCAAAGGAAAGCTGGACAGGACACTTTCGGCGGCAGGTTCGACGGCCGAAAGTCCTTCCAGAGATGAAACTCAAGCACCTTCGGCGGCCGAATCTCTACTTTCGGCAGCCGAACCCTTTCGGGGGCAAGCTTCGGAGGCCAAAAGGCACTCCAGAGACAAAAGTCTCTGACCTTTGGCGGCCGAACTTCCCTCCAGAGCCGAAAGTCCAAAAGCTCGGGGGCAAGCTTGGGCAGCCGAAGCCACCTCCTTACACCACCTCAGAGGTTCGGCGGCCGAATGTTCTTTCGGCTGCCGAACCTGAGTTCATCAGCAGGGTAGAAACTTGCCCTGCCTCTCGCCAAATGCTCAAAACTCCTCCAAACTCACCTACCTCACTTCCTCAACTTGCATACACTCAAGTATATGCTCACAGGGGTCAAAAACTACCTAAAAACCCCAAACACACAACACATACAACACAGAAACAAGCTTTACTCATAAAATCATCAAAACCTCACAAATAACCCTATTCATGCAACTCTCCCCCAAAACCACATAAAACTGTCAGAAAACATAAAAACAAACTCAGGATCTTCACTTACCTCTTGAAACCAAGAAGATGAACGATCCTAACGTGGAGTTTTGGAGCAACTCTCCTTCAAACTCTCCAAACTTCACAACTTTAAGTTTTTAGCTTAAAACCTTCAAAATACCATCAAAACTAATCAAATCTGTGCAAGATTGAATGAAAACATGAAAGAATACTCACAAAGGACAGGGTCTCACCTCAGAACGTGACAGAAACGGTGATGTTTATCCGTTCAACCGACTGAGGGCCATTTATAGGTGGCTGGCCAGACCACCTTCGGCGGCCACACGTGAAACCGAAAGCCATGCATGTTCGGCGGCCGAACCTCAACTTCGGCGGCCGAACCTGGCTTTTCTGCCTTGGTTCATTTCACTCAAAAACTCATTTCCTTATGCGTTAAAACTATGAACATATCAAAACATTTTAGAAAAACATAACTCTAACCCTTCTAGAGACTTCCGACATCCCGGACTCCACCGGAAAGTAGAATTCCGATACCGGACT
The DNA here is from genome assembly GCF_001659605.2 of Manihot esculenta. Lineage (NCBI taxonomy): Eukaryota > Viridiplantae > Streptophyta > Magnoliopsida > Malpighiales > Euphorbiaceae > Manihot > Manihot esculenta. The sequence continues at coordinate 9,764,521 of NC_035171.2, forward strand.
CTAGCCGGGTATTACATTCTCTCCCCCTTAAGAACATTCGTCCTCGAATGTTCCTAAAACAAACAAGTAACATAGAAAAAGGAGGAAACTAACCTCAAAACAAAGATGGATACTGCTAAAGCATCGACTCGCGCGTCTCCCAAGTACATTCTTCGAGATTATGGTGGTTCCACAGAACTTTCACCATCGGAATTTCCTTGTTCCTTAGCTGTCTGATCTGTGTGTCAAGAATCCGCACTGGCTGCTCTATATATGTGAGATCTCCAAGGACCTCCACATCAGGTGCACTCAGAACCTGATTCGGATCTGACACAAACTGTCGTAGCATAGAAACATGAAATACCGGGTGAAT